>NC_046158.1:73216054-73389990 GCF_011064425.1 Rattus rattus | reverse complement strand
AAAAAAACAACTGTTTAAAGCTGAATAAATCTATGAAACAACATATAAATTTGAATTTCATTATCAATAATTTAATAAGAGCAAAGTAGCAGAAAAATAAGAAACAAAATGTAATGTATGTTTGTTTATTTATTTATTTATCTATTTATTTATTGGGGGTTGGGGATATTTGGCTTGTACATCCTGATCACACACCATCCACTCAGGGAAGGGACTCAATTATAAGCAGCAGAGGGCCTTTAAAGGAATGCTGCTCAAAATGTGTTCCATGAAGCATGCTCAACCTACATTGCTATGCACTCCAGGCCCAACCGCCCAGCAGTGGCAATACCTACAGTGGATTGGGTCCTCCTACATAGATGGTTGGTTAATCAAGAAAATGCCCCCGCAGAATCACCTCCAGGCCAATCTTCTGGAAGCAGCTCCTCAGTTGAAGTTCCCCCTTTTCTTTTCTTTTTTATTTATTGGATATTTTTATTGATTTACATATGAAATGTTATCCCCGTTCCTGGTTCCTCTGGAAACATTCTATCTCACCATCCCTCCTCCTGCTATTACAAGGGTGCCCTTTAATCCTGTGAGTAGAGGAAGGCTATTTATTTGTTAATTTTATATCCAACCACTTTGCTGAAGTTGTTTATTAGATATAGCTAGAATTTTTGAAGTCGCTTATGTATATTATCGTATCATCTGCAAACAGTGATATCTTAACTTCCTCCCTTCCAATTTGTGTCCCTTTGATTTCTTTTTGTTGCCTGGTTGCTCTGGTTAGAACTTGGAGTTCTACACTGAATAGGTAGGGAGAGAGTAGGTAGCTTTGCCTTGTCCCTAATTTTAATGGGATTACTTTAGTTTCTCTCCATTTAATTTGATTTTGGCTATTAGTTTGCTGTATATTGCTTTTATTAGATTTAGGTATGCACCTTGAATTCCTAATCTCTACAATACTTTTAATATGAATGTTATATTTTGTCAAAGGCTTTTTCAGTATAAAATTAATTGACCATGTGATTTTTTTTCTTTGAGCTTGTTTATACAGTGGATTGCATTGATAGATTTCTGTATATTGAACCATCCCTGCATTCCTGGCATGAAGCCTACCTGATCATGGTGGATGATCATTTTGATGTGTTCTTGGACTCAGTTTGCAATTATTTTATTGAGTATTTTTACATCAATATTCATAAGGGAAATTGGTCTGTAGTTCTGCTTATTTGATGTATCATTTTGTCATTTAGGTATCAGGGTAACTGTGGCTTCATAGAAAAGAATTAGGTAGTGTTCCTTCTGTTTTTAGTTTATGGAATAGTTTGAGGAATAGTGGTATTATAACTTCTTTGAAAGTCTGGCAGAATTCTGCATTAAAACCATGTGGTCCTGAGCTTTTTTGGTTGGGAAACTTCTAATGTCAGCATCTCTTTGCTTGGGGGATATAGGGTTCTTTAGATGGTTTATCTGATCCTGATTTAGGTTTGGTACCTGGAATCTGTCTAGAAAATGATCCATTTCATCTAGGATTTCGAGTCTTGCTGATATAGATTATTGTAGTAGGATCTGTTTATTATTTTTAATTTCTTTAATTTCTGTTGTTATGTCCCTCTTTTCATTCCTGATTTTGTTAATTTGGATACCGTCTCTGTGTCCTTTTGTTAGTCTGGCTAAAATTTGGTCTATCTTTTCAATTTTTTCAAAGAACCATCTCCTAGTTTTCTTCTTTTTGTTTCTATTTAGTTGATATCAGCCTTGATTCCTTCCATCTACATCTCTTGGGTGTATTTGCTTCTTTTTGTTCTAGAGCTTTCAGTGTTAAACTACTTGTGTATGATCTCTCCAATTTCTTTATGGAGGCACTCAGAGTTATTAGTTTTCCTCTTAGCACTATTTTCATTGTGTCCCATAAGTTGTATATGCTGTGCCTTCATTTTCATTGAATTCTAAAAAGTCATTATTTTCTTTCTTTATTTCTTCCCTTACCAAGTCATCATTGAGTAGATATTGTTTAGCTTCCATGTGTATGTGGGCTTTCTGTTGTTTTGGTTACTATTGAAGACCAACCTTAGTCCATGGTGGTCTGATAGAATAGGATCATTGATTCAATGTTCTTGTATCTGTTGATGTTTCTTTTGAGACCAAGTATGAGGTCAGATTTTGAGAAGGTACTGTGAGGTGCCGAGAAGAAGGCATATTCCTTTGTTTTAGGGTTGAAATGTTCTGTAGATATCTGTTAAATCTATTTGGTTCATAATTTCTTTTTGGTTTCACTGTGTCTCTGTTTAATTTTTGTTTCCATGATCTGTTCATTGAGGAGAGTGGGGTGTTGAAATCTCTTACTATTATTGTGTGAGGCTCAATGTGTGTTTTGAGCTTTAATACTATTTCTTTTACAAATGAGGGTACCCTTGTATTTAGGGTATAAATGTTCAGAATTGGGAGTTCATCCTAGTGGATTTTTCCTTTGATGAGTATGTAGTGTCTGTCCCCATTTTCTTTTTGATAACTTTGGTTGAAAGTCCATTTTGTTGAATATTAGAATGGCTACTCCAGCTTGTTTCTTGGGACCATTTGTTTGGAAAAACTTTTCCCATCCTTTGACTCTAAGATTCCTATATGCAGCAAGATGCTGGATACTCTTTACCTATCCAGTCTATTAGCCTATGTCTTTTAATGGGGAATTGAATCTATTGAGGTTGAGAGATATTAGAAACCAATAATAGTTGGTTGCAGTTATTTTTTTTTGTTAGAAGTGGACTTAAGTTTATGTGTTTCTCTTCTTTGGGGTTTGTTGTGAAAAGATTTCTTTGTTTCTTTTTCTTTAGTGTAGTTTCTTGAGAGGGCTTTCATTCTATTATCCTATGTAGGGTCAGAATAGTGGAAAAATGTTTAAATTTGGTTTTGTCATGGAAGATCTTGGTTTCTCCATCTATATTAATTGCAAGTTTTGCTGGGTATAGTAGCCTGGGCTGGCATTTGTATTCTCTTAGGGTCTGTACGACACCTGCCCAGGATCTTCTGGCTTTCATAGTCTCTGTTGAGAAGGCTGGTTTAATTCTGATTGGTCTGCCTTTATATGTTACTTGACCTTTTTTTCTTACTGCTTTTAGTATTTTTTAGTATTCTTTCTTCTGTGCATTTGGTATTTTAATTGTTTTATGACAAGAGGAATTTCTTTTCTGCTCCCATGTGTTTGGTGTTCTGTAGCCTTCTTGAATGTTTATGGACATTTCTTTTTTTTTTTTTTTTTTTTTTAGTTAGGAAAGTTTTTTTCTATAATTTTGTTGAAGATGTTTGCTGGCCCTTTGAGTTGGGAATCTTGATTCTCTTCTATACATATTATTCCCAGGTTTGGTCTTTTCATTGTATCCTGGATTTCTAGAATGTATTGAGATAGGAGCCTTTTGCTTTTTGAATTTTCCTTGACTGTTGTGTTGATGCCTTTTATTGTATTTTTTGCCACTGAGATCTTTTCTTCTTCTCTTGTGTTCTGTGGGCAGTGCTTGCATCTGGTACTCCTGTTCTCTCCTAGGATTTCCATCTCCAAGGCTGTCTCCCTTTGAGTTTTCTTTAATGATTCTCTTGCCATTTTTAGATCCTGGATGGTTTTGTTCAATTCCTTCACCTGTTTGATTTTGTTATCCTTTATCTCTTTAAGGGATTTATGCATTTCCTCTTTAAGTGCTTCCACTTGTTTACTTGTGTTCTGTATTTCTTTAAGGAAGTTATTTTTTTCCTTTCTAAAGTCCTCTATCATCTTCATGAAATAGAAGTTTAGATATGAATCTTTAGTTCTAAGTTTGTTAGGGTATCCAGGACTTGCTCTTTTGAAAGAACTGGGTTCTCTTGTTGTCAAGTCAAATTGGTCTCCATTTCTTAAGTTCTTAAGCTTTCCTTTGTCATCTGATTATATCTAGTGTTATCTGGCCTTCCTGTCTCTGACTGGAGCTTTCCTTCCTGTGAGCTTCTGATCTCACCATCCTGTGATTGTGTGATCCTGGGGAGTTGAGCTGAAACAGGGGTGAGGCTGTGAGGGATTGGGTTCAGTGCCTGACTGTGCTCCTGACTGACACATGTAGGAACCAGAAGGCAAGCCGGTCTCTGGCTGAGCAAGGAATTTGATTTCCTAGGTTGCAGGAGTCCCAGTTGTCCCTGTCTTGGGTCAGAATTCAAGGTTTCACCTGGGGAGTGGAGCTGCAACTGGGGTGTGGACTGAGTAGGATCAGGTCCAGAGCTGGGGCTGTACTCCCAGCAGGCACAGGTGGGAACCGGAAGGCCTAATTGAATGTTTTAAGGATGCAGAAAATGAAAGAGGAGATAAAGAGGAATATTCTATCATCTGCATATATTTTGCAAATATGATTATTCTACTGCATGTAAGCACTCTCATTCTTTACCCAACATGGATGAAGGTAACTCAGTTCTACAAGTCAGATAATTTGCCAGGCACACACATAAAGAACATTACCATTGCACCAAGCTGCTCTGGTGAAATGATAAAAACAATACTGACTACAGGCCTAGCAACAGATACCAGTGATCTCTGGACTCCACCACCCACCAGAAACTCCTCAGCCATTGCATGCATGATTTTCATTTGCACTGATTCTATATATTCTCCCTTAGTGAAGATGTTAAATGCATTTTCAGGATCAGAAAACATATGCTGAAAGTTAAGAAATAAATGTAAAAAGCACAAAGTAAGATAATTAATATATTAATTAGCTTGATGTAGTCACCCCAGGTACATAGATAGTTAAATAGATAAAGAGCTAGATAGAGATAAAGATATCAAAACATTTTATAGTTTATAAGTGGTGGAATGAAAACTGTATCTCTCTGTTGTAGAATTTAATCAAGAGCCAGGAAGAATCTACTGTCCTCACGTTTTTCAATGACATAAGATTTCATCATTGGGCACAAACCACATGCTTTTCAGGTGATTTTTCTAATGTTTTTCTTCTACATCCTCAGTTCTATCCCTGGCCCTGGTTTCTAAAGACTACTGGTTTCTAAAGGTGAAACATTTTATCCTGTAGATACAAGTGAGATTATGTGGAGTTTGGATGGCTCACCTGACCTATTTTGTGTAACTTGTGTCCTCCATGTTCATGTTATTAATCAGAGATACCGCTTGTCTTAGTCAAGGCTCTCTAGAGTCACAGAACTTATGGGTCATCTCTTTATAGTAAGAGAATCTGTTAATAACTAACAACAATCCCCAACAATCAGCAGCAGCAGTTAAGAATAAACGTCCAGGATCTAGCAGTGGCTAAGTACCACAAGGTAAGCAGGTGAAAAGGGGAGACTCTTCCTTCTTCCGATGTCCTTATGTAAGTCTCCAGTAGAAGGTGTGTCCCAGATTAAAGGTGTGTACCACCACTCCTGGATCTGGGACTTGCTTTGTCCCAGGTGACCTTGAACTCAGAGATCTCCTTGCCTTAAGCTCCTGGGATTCATAATCATTTTGCCTCAAGATCTCCATGGCAAGATCCTGGTCAGAAATGTATCTCCCAACCTCAAGATCAGGTGAGCCTTCCAATTCTGGATTGTAGTTCATTCCAGATAGAGTCAAGTTGACAACCAGGAATAACCATGTAGAGACAGCTCCAGAATGGGTCCACTTTCCTCTAATCTGTTTTTTTTTTTTTTATTCTTTAAAGATGACTTTTATGATGATTTTAATGATGATTTTTATTTAATAATGATATCCTGTCAAATCTATCCATAAGTCTTAATAGTATCAATAACCAATGGCCTTGACTGTGTAATTCTAATTTTATTTTATTGAAAAACTGAAGGAAACTTTTGAAACAGTCTTCATTAATTCTACTGTTATCAAGTACTTTGACTTACTCATTCAGGAAATGTCTTGGCGCAAATGCGACTCATTATTGCATTGTTACATTTCAGGATATTCCATAGAAGTAGATACCCCAAAGTGGCTGCTGAGGGAAATGAGTAAATAAAGCAAATTAAAAGCACATACTGTTCATTGGAGGAAACTCTTCTTTTCCTTAGAAGGTAATAATTATTGTGGTAGATTGGCTGCTCATCAGACAGATTACACCAGGTCAGCAGAGTTACACAGGAGAGGTATATTAGGGGAGAAAAGGAAAAGAGGGGCAATGAAGAAGAAGGAAATAGAGAGTAGAGAAGTAAAGGCCAGCCATATGGAGAGAAAGGGGTAAAGGGAATGGGAAGAGAGGGATGCAGGAGCAAGAGGACAGAGCAGGAGCAGGAAAGGAAGAGCAAGAGAAGGAAGGAAAAGCAGCCACTTTCATAGTGAGTCAGGCACACCTGGCTATGCCAGGTAACTGAGGAGTAGAGCTTAGACAAAATGCTAACATCAAGGACATGATACTTCTTGTTTAGAGGTGGAGCTCTGTGAGTACATTACCTTTTCAAGGCTGGAATTTTGCCTAACTTGAACCTATATCGGTTTGTGTGTGTCGCCCCTATCTCTTCCTTCATGCATGCATCATATTGTGGTTTCTAGAAGACAATGTTTCATTTGAGTTAATCACAATATTTTGCTCTGAAAATACTGTTACATAAAAACTTCAAGGAATAAAAAGGCCAAATGTATAAAATATGAAGACTATAAGCAGATACCCTAGAAAAACAATATTATTATTAATAGTTAAGTAACAGTTTAAAATCTATAACTGTAAAATCAATAACACAGTTAAATGAACATCACCCCAAAGTACTTAATATACAGATTAATGAATTCATAACACACACATTCATGCAAAAACACTCACACATACACACATGCCTTTAACAATGATACTATCAATGAGAATTTAATACATTCATAAGGCAATCGCAGAGATTTTTTCAAAGCTGTACATTTTGGATTGTAAAATGTATCATGTCAAGCAAGAAGGGACCTGTGTGTTACAACTTGCTGATGAAGGCTGGGCGTCTATCACTACTAGTAATAATGAGTTTGGAATGTCTCAAAGGTCAGAGTTCCAGGACGAGAAGTACTATTTGGGAAACAAATGTGTTTTATGACAAAATTAATACTGGCAAGTTATCAGAATACCAGGAATTTATTCTAGAAGACAAAGAACAAAATAAGGATGGGTACAGAGCAAAAGATGTTCCTTCCTGCTGTCTCACTGGTGTTCCAGGAGCTGTCTTAGATCTAATGTTCTGTATGGAACATAAGGACTCTTCAAGCAGTCGCAAGAGACCAGCCGGTGGGACCAAGGTCTCCATCCTACTTGTTTCTTAGCAGGTTGACTTCCACAGCCACTATATTGGGTAAATTAAATGATAACATAGCTCTGTTATAATGAGTATGGTCAATATTACTAAAAATACATGTGAAGCTGATATCTGAAAGGAAGCACTGTAAATGTGGATCTTGTCCATTGTTCCCACACAGTTCTCCAAACTGTGATTAGATTTGAAGCAAAGTTAGTCTATGTTGAAACACACAAAAAAATATATGAGTAGTTAAACTGTGAAGATTATAACTTAAATCTCTACTCAGTTAAGTATATTTTATACTAATTTAGATTAGTAACTTTGAGAGGAACAGATTTGTGCTTGGACGTGGATCTATAATTGATAGCTGATTTTATTTTGTTTATCTATTTTCATTTATTTATGTATCATGTTATTAAAATTATTCACAGGACTAAGCATACTCCTAAAATTGATATTAATACACACACACACACACACACACACACACACTTTCCAAAAGCACAAACCTGTTAGGTGCATTTTACTACTTTATGGGATTTCAGATGTAATAAAAAGCAAAAGCAAAAATGCTGAAAGGCAGATGATGTAAAAGTAGATGTAAAAGCGTGGAGAGCTTCAATAAACTCAACCATTTACAGCAGATAGATCTGCAGACAGGTGCTAAAGCACTTACAGATAGAAAGACAACCTTTTCATGTCCTCAGAAAATCAGATACGGAGAAAAGACAAAACTAGCTTGAAGTTATATGAGATGAGGGTCACTTACTTTCGGTCAGGATGTTGGGTATATCATAGGGAAAGGCCTGGGAGATTAATCAGAGGGTAAAATGCTGGCTACAGAGGTACCTGGAACAGCACTGAGTAGATTGACAATCTACCTATAACAGTAGCATTGGAAGAAAAATGCAGGAGATTCCAAGAGGAAACTGTTGATTGACTTTACTCATATTGTATAAGTTCTGGATTTGACTGAGGAATGCTACATCAAAAGGAAAGTGGGGAAGAGATCAAGAAACATTCCTAAAGCAACCTTGGCCCTAACCATGCACCCATACAATTGCATATGTGCATTCACATACATGTATACCCACACACAATTGTTCATACACACATGTACACTGTACACACAAATTAAAAGAAGAAAATGTAAAAAAAATATTAAACAGATTCTTTGTTAATAACAAATATGACCTATGTATTTGTATAGTTAACTGTCATAACATGTGATATGACTAAATTTTACCTTTGGAAATCATATTTTAATAATCATTAAAGATTTCAGCTATATCATTAGTACAGCTGATATATTTATATTTTACCTCTTCAGCTTGTGATTTGTGCTTGGAATTTTAGCGTGAATAATTCAAAAGAGAACCTCTCCTTCTACATTTGTAGCATTTCAAAGGCTCCCTTTTTCATTTAGGTTTCATTAGACCCCGTACCTGGTCCGCAGGCCCCGTACGTTAAAGCACAGTGCTTTTTATTTCCCTTTACACTTGCAACTCTTTATCACAGATATTTAGTATTTTCCACATTTTGTACTTTCCATGTCTAGGATTATATCTTATTCTCACCAAAAGAGTCTCCTGAAATTGACAATATAGCTCAGTGGGTAAATATGTACCACCCACATGTGGGGACCTTAGTTTGTATCCCCAGAATCCTGAATAACCTGGCATGATAATGAACATCTGTAATGCCAGGGAGCTTACGCCCAGATGGAAAGTAGAGATAGGAAAATTCTTGGAATTTCTCTGCCCAGTTAATCTGGTGTATACTGTCAAAAACAAGATGCCCCATATTTTAAAGGGTAGAAAATAAGGATTGAGATACAAAGTTGGGGGACTGGGGATTTAGCTCAGTGGTAGAGCGTTTGCCTAGCAAGCACAAGGCCCTGGGTTCGGTCCCCAGCTCTGGAAAAAAAAAAAGAGAGAGATACAAAGTTGTCCTCAGACCTCAATGCATAGGCTGAGACATAAATTTACACACATTCATGTATACACCAAACAAATACACATATACACATAAACATGAAGACTAAAATCAAAGACACATACACAAAAACTCTCTTTCCCACACACACAGACACACAAACACACACACACGAGAGAGAGAGAGAGAGAGAGAGAGAGAGAGAGAGAGAGAGGGGGGAGGGAGGGGGAGGGGAGGGGAGGGAGAGGAGGAAAAGGGGAGCTTATCAAGAGATATTCCCATTTATCTCTATGTCTTAAATTTTCTTGCTCAGTTCCAGTTTTTTTGTTTTTGTTTTTGTTTTTTTGTTTTTTTGTTTTTTTGCCTAGCCACCTCTTCCTGTCCTGCTGAATTTCAATTCAATTACACTTCTAGAAATTCTTCTACAACGCATTGAATTAGATAGATTCACTCTATGTTATATACTTTCTCGAACCATGGAGAAAAGTACAAATATGCTATGTTAAAAGGTTGAGGTTGAAATTGAAAAAGAAACATCATGTTCTACTATGGTTTGAATGATGAGAATAGAGAACCTCTGTCCCCAAAGACTTGTTAAATCTAATGTCTATCAAAGAAATCACCTTTACTGGATATTTTTAAGTCTTTCAATGTCAATGCAAGAGAGCAGAGTCCTGAAGAACTACTGTAGTTTCTGTATCTCCTCTAATTGCAAGTATCACATGTGATCCATACTTCCTTTACCTTGTTGTCAACATTATATTTCACAGTGACAATGCCATCAGAGCTGCCTAATTCAGTTAGTATCAAAAACTCAAATTACTTCAAGGCATTCTCTTGAAGTTGTCAAGTGATCTTAAGTTGGGGTTTGAATATACATACATACATACATACATACATACATACATACATACATACTGATAGACTATATATATTTTTCTATAAATTTGCTATTCTGAAATACTCAGCATGTTAATTCTCTAGATACGTCTTTCATTCTCCTTCAAAGTGGGGGAAAAACATGATTATTAGCTATTAGCAATAAAAATGCTATCTATATTATCATTGAGATATTTCCTGCTGTTCTTAGAATATTGCAAATTACCTGACACACAGCAGATATCCAATAATTACAGTAACCATGAAAGATTCACAGAGAGAGGAAAAGATAATATTTTGTTTCCATTTGTGAGCACCCGAAGTGACAGTTGAGAGGATCAATAAAAGTCACTTCCTTAGGTCTTGAAGAATAATTGAATTAAAACACTTCTGTCTCCATCTGTGATCCTATTAATAGATGCCAGACCCTTTAATCAATGTGTTTCTGGCAGGCCTGCCTGCCCAGGCACGTGGCTGTTTAAAACAGACATGTACATTTGTAAGAGTCAGAGGTTGTCACAGCTGGGGCACTAAGAAAAAAAAAGCTGAACTAAATGATTGCTACTTTGAGACTAGAACATAGCTAACTGAATACTATAGTAATTCTGTTTAAAAAATGACTAATGGAATTCCATTTATATTTTAATTTTCTATTCCCCAAATAGATGTAATTATTCCTTGTTTATAACATATAATACTTTTGATATTATTCCATAAAAGTCTATAATTTTCTCCTTTGAGCCAAGTTAAGAAAGTTCACCATCAAACATCAAATTTTGGAAAATCTCACATTTAAATACACTGGTTTTCATTTCCCACTGTCAACCAAATCTCTAAATATTCTTTTATCTTGACTGATCTTCCATTGGTTCAATTTGCATTACTGCTCTTTTACAACTACCAATCTGCTTTCTCAATCCAATTCTTTTCATTTCATTCTGGAAAAGATGTTATGAGTTCATTAGGAACACTGAATATTTGTTGTTTGCCTACTTGTTTTGGTTCTAAAGAGAAATCAGGAGGACCAAAAGAGATGAAGGAAAGAAGAAAGGTAAAGAGCAAGGAAGGAGAGATGCCATTTTGCAGAGGAATGATAGACTCCATTATCATTATCCAGAGGTACACACACATACACACTTAACACTGCCTTTGCTGTAAAGCCTTCTTTGATTACCTGCTGTATTAGCCCTGAACTTAGGCTGATATATTCTATACTTTGAAGCTTTTGTGCCTCTGGCTGAATTCTAAAGGAAGACAGGACAAACACAATAAATTTATGGTGACTAACTTCCAATCTCACTATCTATCTTTAATTTTTCACCACTCAATTCTCAGCATAAAACTACTGAAACAAAGGAACTAGAGCTAAAATGCTGACAAAAATAGTTGCATTAGCCAATTTCTAAATAAGAATGAAGTCATGGAACATATTTACCACATTCCTTCTTTGAAAGGAACAGAGATCCTTGCAGAAGACAGAACAGAAATAGTGTAAAAGCCTTAAGCAGTATATGACTACAAGGAAACTGTGTGTTCTGGACAAAGATGAGCAGCTACACAGATGATCTTATAATGTGAACAAGTCCTTTCATAGTCCAAGACAGATGAAGCCCCAGAGTGGATATTAGAGTTGGACATGAAGCTCTACTCATAGCCAAGGAGCTACTGATAATTGTTAATTGCTGAAAAGAAAGGGTGACTTTTCTTCTCTGGAGAGCCATACATTCAAGTACATATAGGCAGCACCAATTGGACATGATGGGGGAAATAAAAGACAAAATATAAAAAAAAGTCTGGGAAGGGAAAAGAGGGTAAATCTGGAAAGAATTGGGGGAAGGGTAAATATGATCAAGAGACACAATACAAAATTCTTAAGGAACTAATAAAATATTTTGATTTAAGCACATGCAGAAACAAGACACCCAAACTTTTCTTTTCAATCAATACATATCCTCCATTTCTGATAACCTTCCCTTCTATGACTAATATTCCTTATGTAGGATGTGATTACAGAATGATCAAATAAGAAGCTTATAAACAAAGACCCAGAGATTACAGAGTATATACTTGAAGCCATAGATGGCGCTTAAGAATAGATATCGATTTCAAAGACTAAGAACTGTAACATTACTTTAGGCTACTTTATGGGTCCTTTTCCCATCACCCTTCCCCACCCCAATCCCTTCCAAACCCTAACACTAAGTAGGAGAGAAAGAGGGATAGAGGTGTCCAGACCCTTAGACTACTTTCTGCTGATTAGGGCATCAAGTTCCTTGAGGGTGAGTTTGATCTCCAGCATCATCTTTGTTGCCAGGATATCTCCAACCAGCAAGCAGCAAGCACCACCCAGTAACCAGCAACCAGGAACAAGGAACTAGGAGACAGCAACTGTGGCAACTTCAGGGGCAGGGGCGGCAGCAGCGCTTGCTGCTGCTGACTTCTGGCTCTAGCAGCTTTATACCCTCTCAAAAGTCTCTGAAATTCCAAACATCATATACGTGCAGAAAACATTGCAGTGGGCAAAATCATGCTGCTTCCAGAACACAAGGCAAATCATAGTCTGCTGTTAGAGACAGTCTATGTCAGCCTCATATTCCACACCTCGGATTAGAGCAAAACCAAATTTCTATAACATTTTTGTGCTGAAAAAAGAATTCTCACTACAGAGGACAGCAGTAGATGATGTATTATAGTATACTAGGAATGCTGTAAAAGAGGAGGTAAATAGGCTACTTGATTTATTATTATTTTATTATTTGTATGTATGTCAAAATAGGTTTTATTTTGTGTGTGTATGTTGTGTGTATGTGTATGTTTGTGCGTGCATGTGCCTGTGTAACAGCTGTTTGAATGAAAATGAATACAGCTCATCTGTTTGTATATTGGTCACCAATTACTGGACTGTTTGGGAACAATTAGGGAGTGTTGACCTGTTACAGGAGGTGTGCCAGTGTGAGGGCGAATTTGAAGTTTCAGAAGACTCGAGCAATTTCAGTTCCCTCTCATCGTCCTCCTTGGAGAAGAAATTGTAAACCCTCAGCTCTTCACAAATCCGAGTTTTCTTTTTTCTCTTCTTTCATGGACTCTGAAAACATAAGGCTAATTAATTGCTTTCTTTCATAAGTTGTCTAGTCATGGTGTTTCCTTAAATCAATATGAAAATAAAATATACACATACAATACAAGATAAACATAATGCATAATACAGTTATATCACTTCTAAGTACTTGCCTAAATGTCTCTAAGTCAGTGTGTTGCAAAAAATAGTTACACATCAGTATTTATTACCATTTTATCCACAATAACCAAGTTGCAGAACCAATCTAGTGTGTCACAACAGAGAAATAGATATTGAAACTGTAGTAATGTATACAATATGCATTTTTAATCCCAAAAGAATAATAAAGTTATGTTACGGGCAAGAAAATGAATGTAGCAAGATCTAGGTAAATTAAGCAAGCCTCAAAAAGATGAATTTTTATTTGCTGTCATTGTAGTGTAGTTATTAGATTTTGTATAAATATGTTAGATCATATATGTACTTATAACATGGAAAGTGAATCTAAGGAACAAAGGTACTAAGGGGGGAAATAAAAAAGAGAAGAATACAGGGTAGGGGAGAGAAACATGGTCAATATAACAGCTGTCTGCAAAACAGTATTCACATTGCACATACAGCACAATTCCACATACAATTAAAATCTTACAGTATTCAAAAAATTTTGTGTGATTTTTGGAAGAGAACAAGAAGAAAAGCAAAGGAAACACATTTGCTAAATATAGTTTTGTCTATGTATATCAGCCAACTTATTTAGCTGCATATCTTTTCAAATGTTTATCTCTATGTATGCACAGAAAAAGAATTGATAATATAAGAATTAATGTGCAATCTAATTTTAGGAAATGGATACACATATATCCATTGCTAAATAGGAAACACACATACGTGAGTTGCAATAAGTGTGTCAAGCTATTCAAACAAATTGTGATTAATGTTATTGCTGAGGAAATGAGAGAGTATGAGCTGTAAAGATCTTTAAAAGGAATATTATTATATGTGTTACTCTAAAAATGTAAGTCCCTTTATAAATACTTAATAATAAAGTATTTTCCTATATTATACATGCTTTAGACATTTATATATTCATGTTTTTAAATATATCTAAATCAATAAGTAAAGATATATCTCTGAAATTTTTCCACACACTTTTAGAAAAAAAATAAGCTGCATCATATCTTCTGAAGCTGGCCTGAAATTTAGTCTCTTCTTCAGTCTGTTTTTAAATCCTCAGTCTTATTCTTCAGTTTTCTGAGATCTATGCCTAGATCTAATTTTATTTAATTTCTGTTTTTCCTGTACACTACATACTATATTTCTGGGCCAGGTCTTTCATTTTTGTTTGTTTGTTTCCATTGACTAGGTGATGATTTTCATGACCATCATGCTCTGTGATACAAAAGCTGGCTTCATTGGTACATACTGAGCACAAACGCCACAATTTTAATAACCTCTGCTCATAGATCATCCACATCTCTGAACCCACCATTACCAGTTTTGGCAGGCTGGCTGAGTTAATCCAGAATACTAGACAACCAGTTCTCTATCATCTTTTTTAAATGTAATGTTTCAGATAATTTTATTTGCATATCAGTGAGATGACTTATTAGGTAAGGTCTACAGTGTGCAATGCTAGCAACCTGACCTTTATCACTTTATTTTGATCACTTAATTTCTTCTGCACAAAGCATTGAAGCATCTTATACCATTGGATACAAAGATTTTTCTCTCAAGCAGAACCAGGTCTTTGATGGACCACAACCATACTATAAAAAAAGCTCTTTCTTTATACATAGTTATATAATGGGTATAATAACCAAAAGAGAAAATATTTATTAAAATATTATATTGCCTCATAAAATGACAGAAGTTATATACAACAAAGTGGTCTTATTTCCTGGATGCTATTTTATTATTATGTTTATGACACAGGGAACCTTAGCATGTTAGAATTATGATTAATTCTTATATGAATAATGCTTACTTACTTCTCCAACAGTGTTTACTATGCATGACCTTTATTCCCAACACTGGTATAGTGCTGGGAAAAACTATCATATAAAAATAGATATGTACTTACTCTAATAATGATTTATCTTAAAACATAAAGCGTCACACCACCAGCAACATACATACTGATCTTTCCAAAAACTGTAATTCAGGGACTCTAACATTTTATCATGGTACCAATGGCAACTATAGATATCTTTAGGTGCCTCTAAGTATTTTTTCTTCTAGTGGTGGACAGAAATGTTACATATTACAACCTTCACGTCTGAAATCTGATAATGTATGATGCCCTCTGGGGGTCAAAAGAAGGGGACAGCACAGATTTTTAAGACATCAGTAGAAAAAGAATTTCTCATAGTGATTTATAACTTTTGTAAGGTTGAATTTCAAACAGAAAATTGTCTGATAAAGTGGAAACTTAAGGGTTCTTTGGCAAGTAGTTTGGATGGATGGTGTTTTGCTGAGGAAAACACATGAAGGAAAGTTTTGTTAAAGGGGACACAGGTTTGAAAGGCTAAGGAAAACTTGTGAAGGAACATTTCACTGAAACAGACATAGGAGAGAGGATGATCTGCTAAAGCAAGCATGTGAAAGGACATGTGATGAAAGATTCTTTGCTAATGACACACATGTATTGGTCTGCCCTACACTAGTTGAGCTCCATTTGTCTGGACTCCACAGAGAGAAATGCATCAAAAACTTCTAGTGGTGTACTGCAGATGATTGAATGCACTTGTTGAGGTAAGAGCAGTGCTGAGGAATGACTTGTGCTGGGGTAAGGCACATGGAGGACTCATGATGTTTGGAGGGCATAAATAGGACTTGGCTGAATGACAGAAAGAGAGCTTGGCCTGCTGGTACAGTTAGCTGTGCAATGTTCTTGGATCTCTGGTCTTCACGTATCTTTGTTTTCCTGAGAGAGGTACAGCTGAGAACTTCTCCTGGTGTTCCTGTAGGTACAATCCTGCTGGTCCATGCTGCTGACTCAAGCCATACCTGAGGACTGGCTGTCTCTGCTAGGTCCTGTGACTTCTGTTGCTAACCCTACTCTACCAAACTGGACTGCTTGCTGTTGGATCCATAAGGTGTTTGCCACTGGATAGGGCTGCCACTACATTCTGACATTTCAACTAAACTGATGATTTCCAGACAACACAGAAGGGAGTTGCTCCTTTCTAAACAGTTTCTAAACCTTTCTAAACAGTTCCACTTCCCCTGACCCCTACCAATATCCTTTCTTTCCTACTATCTCTGGTGGGTGGGGGGTTTACAAGGAATGTTAAAGCCTTTAAGAACCATCACTAAAAAATAATATTTGAAAAATTAAAGTTACAGTCTTATCACAGGTCTAGAATATTGGTATCTGCTGTTTCAGGAACCCTTGCAATGTATCTCAGGTTCTTGTAAATGGCAACTATTCCAAGGGCGATTAACATGTTTTTGTCTAAATACATTCTCATTTTTATTATTACATATTTGGAAGTAAATCTAATCACCAAGAAACGCAGATACAACAGTCAGATTTTGGCTAATTATTTCCATTTACTACAGTTAAATATTTATGGGTTTTTATATTTTTTATTTAATTCTCTTTGCTACATTAGTTCATTCATATGAATGTAGAATTTCATACAATGCAACTTGACTATATTCTCCTTCATAACTCTTCTCTAAGCCTTCTCTCCATCTCTACACACCCAACTTTTTGTCTTCTTTCTGTTTTTAAACATTAAGTATTATGTGCATTTTATGTGATGTGTTTAGCAATAGCACTTCCCACTCAAGTTCTAGGAGACAAAGTCAATGGCAATAGCCTTACTAATTTCAAAATGTCTTTGGTTTTTTTTTCCATCTATATTAAATTGGGTATTTCTTATTTACATTTCAAATATTATACCCTTTCCTGGTTTCCAGGCCAATTGTCCCCCTAAAGCCTCCCCCTGCCCTTCTCTATGGGTGTTCCCCTCCCCACCCTCCCCCCATTACTGCCCTTCCCCCAAGAATCCCGTTCACTGGGATCCAGCCTTGGCAGGTCCAAGGGCTTCCCCTTCCACTGGTGCCCTTACTAAGCTATTCATTGCTACCTATGCAGTTGGAGCCCAGGGTCAGTCCATGTATAGTCTTTGTGTAGGGGCTTAGTCCCTGGAAGCTCTGGTTGGTTGGCATTGTTGTTCATATGGGGTTTCAAGCCCCTTCAAGCTCTTTCAGTCCTTTTGCAGATTCCTTCAATGGGGGTTCTGTTTCAGTGGTTTGCTGCTGGTATTCGCCTATGTATTTGCCTTATACTGGCTGTGTCTCTCAAGAGAGATCTACATCCGGTTCCTGTCAGTCTGCACTTCTTTGCTTCATTGAACTTATCTAGTTTGGTAGGTGTATATGTAAGGGCCACATGTGGGGCAGGCTCTGAAAGGGATTTCCTTCAGCCTCTGTTCGAAACTTTGCTTCCTTATCCCCTCCCAAGGGTATTCTTGTTCCCCTTTAAAGAAGGAGTGAAGCATTCGCATTTTGATCATTCTTCTTGAGTTTCATGTGCTCTGTGCATCTAGGGTAATTCAAGCATTTGGGCTAATATCCACTTATCAATGAGTGCATACCATGTGTGTTTTTCTGTGATTTGGTTGCCTCACTCAGGATGATATTTTCCAGTTCCATCCATTTGCCTATGAATTTCATAAAGTCATTGTGTTTGATAGCTGAGTAATATTCCATTGTGTAGATGTACCACATTTTCTGTATCTATTCCTCTGTTGAAGGGCATCTGGGTTCCTTCCAGCTTCTGGCTATTATAAATAAGGCTGCGATGAACATAGTGGAACATGTGTCTTTGTTGTATGTTGCAGGATCTTTTGGGTATATGCCCAAGAGAGGTATAGCTGGGCCCTCAGATAGTGCAATGTCCAGTTTTCTGAGGAACCTCCAGTCTGATTTCCAGAATGGTTGTACCAGGCTGCAATCCCACCAACAATGGAGGAGTGTTCCTCTTTCTCCACATCCTTGCCAGCATATGCTGTAGATGGAGTTTTTGATCTGACTGGTGTGAGGTTGAATTCAAGGTTGTTTTGGTTTGCATTTCCCTTATGACTAAAAATGTTGAACACTTCTTTAGGTGTTTCTCAGTCATTCCACATTCCTCAGTTGTGAATTCTTTGTTTAACTCTGAACCTTATTTTTTAATAGGGTTGTCTCCCTGAAGTCTAACTTCGTGAGTTCTTTGTATATTTTGGATATAAGCCCTCTATGAGTTGTAGGATTGGTAAAGATCTTTTCCCAATCTGTTGGTTGCAGTGTCCTTTACCTTACAGAAGCTTTGTAGTTTTATGAGATCCCATTTGTCAACTCTTGATCTTAGAGCATAAGCCATTGGTGTTTTGTTCAGGAAATTTTCTCCAGTGCCCATGTGTTTGAGGTTCTTCCCCACATTTTCTTCTATTAGTTTGAGTATATCTGGTTTGATGTGGAGGTCCTTGATCCACTTGGACTTAAGCTTTGTGCAGGATGATAACCATGGATCTGCATTCTTCTATATGCTGACCTCCAGCTGAACCAGTACCACTTGCTGAGAATGCTATCTTTTTTTCCATTTGGAGGGTTTTGGCTCCTTTGTCAGAAATCAAGTGACCATAGGTGTGTGGGTTCATTTCTGGGTCTTCAATTCTATTCCACTGATCTATCTGTCTGTCTCTGTAACAATACCATGCAGTTTTTATCACTATTGCTCTGTAATACTGCTTGAGTTCAGGGATAGTGATTCCTCTGGAAGTCCTTTTATTGTTGAAGATAGTTTTCGCTATTCTGGGATTTTTGTTATTCCAGATGAATTTGCAAATTGTTCTGTCGAACTTTATGAAGAATTGGATTGGTATTTTGATGGGGATTGCATTGAATCTGTAGATCGCTTTTGGTAAAATGGCCATTTTTACTATATTAATCCTGCCAATCCATGAGCATGGGAGATTTTTCCATATTCTGAGATCTTCAATTTCTTACTTCAGAGGCTTGAAGTTCTTATCATACAGATCTTTCATTTGCTTGGTTAGGGTCACACTGTGGTATTTCATATTATTTGGGACTATTGTGAAGGGTGTCATTTCCCTAATTTCTGTCTCAGCTTGTGTCTATTTTGTTTAGTGGAAGGCTACTGATTTATTTGACTTATTTTTACACCCAGCCACTTTGCTGAAGGTGTTTATCAGCTTTAGTAGTTCTCCGGTTAAATTTTTGAGATCACTTAAATATATTATCATATCATCTGCCAATAGAGATATTTTGACTTCTTCCTTTCCAGTCTGTATCCCTTTGATCTCCTTTTGTTGTCTGATTGTTCTGGCTAGGACTTTGAGAACTATATTGAATAAGTAGGGAGAGAGTGGGCAACTTTGTCTAGTCCCTGATTTTAGTGGGATTACTTCAAGTTTCTCTCCATTTAGTTTAATATTAGCTACTTATTTGAGGTATATGGCTGTTACTAAATTTAGGCATGGGACTTGAATTCCTGTTCCTTCCAGGACTTTTATCTTGAAGGGGCATTGAATTTTGTCACATGCTTTCTTAGCATCTAATGAAATGATCATGTGGTTTTATCTTTCAGTTTGTTTATGTAGTGGATTTCGTTGATGGTTTTCCGTATATTAAACCATCTCTGCATACCTGGCATGGAGCCTATTTGATCGTGATGGGTGATTCTTTTGATGTGTTCTTGATTCGGTTTTCAAGAATTTTATTGAGTATTTTTACGTTGATAGTCATCAGGGAAACTCGTCTGAAGTTTTCTTTTTTGGTTAGGTCTTTGTATGGTTTAGGTAAAAGAGTAATTGTAGCTTCATAGAAGGAATTCGGTAGCACTCTGTTTCAATTTTGTGGAATAGTTTAGATAGTATTGGTATGAAGTCTTCTATGAAGGTCTGATAGAAGTCTGCACTGAACCCATCTGGACCTGGGCTCTTTTTGGTTAAGAGACTTTTAATGACTGCTTCTATATATTTAGAAGTTATGAGGTTGTTTAAATGGTTTATCTGTTCTTGATTTAAGTTCATTACCAGGTGTCTGTCTAGGAAATTGTCCATTTCCTGCAGATTCTCAAGTTTTGTTTAATATAGGCTTTTGTAGTAGGATCTGATTTTTTTTTTCAATTTCCTCTGCTTCTGTTGTTATGTTTCCCTTTCCATTTCTGATTTTGTTTATTTGGACACACTCTCTGTGTTCTTGGTTAGTCTAGCTAAGGGTTCATCTTCTTGTTGATTTTCTCAAAGACCTAGCTTTTGATTCTGTTGATTCTCTGTATAGTCCTTTTTGTTTCTACTTGGTTGATTTCAGCTCTGAGTTTGATTATTTCCTGACTTCTACTCCTCTTGTGTATATTTGCTTCTTTTTGTTCTAGAGTTTTTAGGTGTGCTGTCAAGCTGTTCATATATGCTCTCTCCTGTTTATTTCTGCAGGCACTCAGAGTTATGAGTTTTCCTGTTAGCACATCTTTCATTGTGTCCCATAAGTTTGGGTATATTGTACCTTCATTTTCACTAAATTCTAAGAAGTCTTTAATTTATTTCTTAATTTCTTCCTTGACCAGGTTATCATTGAGTAGAGCATTGTTCAACTTCCATGTATATGTGGGCATTCTTCCCTTATTCTTATTGAACACCAGCTTTAGCCTGTGGTGGTCTGATAGGACGCATGGGATTATTTCTATCTTTCTGTATCTGTTGAGGCCTGTTTTGTGACCGACTATATGGTCAGTTTTGGAGAAAGTACCATGAGGTGGTAAGAAGAAGGTATATCCTTTTGTTTTAGGATAGAATGTTCTATAAATGTCTGTTAAGTCCATTTGGTTCATAACTTCGGTTAGTCTGTCTATGTCTCTGTTTAATTTCTGTTTCCATGATCTGTCCATTGATGAGAGTTGGGTGTTGAAATCTTCTAATATTATTGTGTGAGGTGCAATGTGTGCTTTGAGCTTTAGTAAGGTTTCTTTTATGTATGTAGGTGCCCTTGTATTTGGAGCATAGATATTTAGGATTGAGAGTTCATCTTGGTGGATTTTTCCTTTGATGAATATGAAGTGTTCTTCCTTATCTTTTTTGCTGACTTTTGGTTCAAAATCTATTTTATTCAATATTAGAATGGCTACTCCAGCTTGCTTCTTCAGACCATTTGCTTGGAAAATTGTTTTCCAGTCTATTACTCTGAGGTAGTGTCTGTCTTTGTCTCTGAGGTGTGTTTCCCGTAGGCAGCAAAATGCTTGGTCCTCATTACGTATCCAGTTTGTTAATCTTGTGTCTTTTTGTTGGGGAATTCAGTCCGTTGATGTTGAGAGATATTAAGGAATAGTGATTGCTGCTTTCTGTTATCTTCATATTTGGAGGTGATATTATGTTTGTGTGCTTGTCTTCTCCTTGACCAACAGCTCAAAGGGAGGATTCCAATGCCTGACTTTGTGAATTTTGTTAAAATTTGGCTATTGAGGGGGAGTATCACTTCTCCAAATAGCATAGCACTATTCAATTTACATAAATAATAAGTCCCTTATAACTCATTAAAATACCTTAGCAGTTTTTCTCCCTCTGCACTGCCTTCTTTTCATCTTTCCCAGATAAAGTACTTTAGTGTTTATTCCATTTCCCCATCCATAGCCCCGTGTAATACAATCATCATCTGTAGTTCCTTTCCCTACTCCCGAGCAGTCTATTTTGCCTTCCCTGATTTCTGTAGCTACTACAGATAATTTGTGCATGTCTAAAGATTTGGATCTAAGATCCATAACCTGGAGAAACCATGACATTTATATTTCTGGGTCTGAGTTATCTTCCTCAGAATTAATATTTTCCTTAACCACACTCTAAATTATTTTTTAGAGATAGGGTTTCCATGCCCCCATATTATGTTTTGACTAGGGTGACTGGCAACGAAACCCCACAGACATACCTAATTCAATATTACAAAGTGTGGGTTATGGAGGAATACAAATTTGTGTAGCTTTTTCAGGTCTTATGTATTACAAGATCCTATTATTGAAAATTAAATCTATGATAGGGAGAATAATGGTTCATTGAAGGTAAGTATTTTCCAATCTCTGGGACTAACCAGTGCATCATATTACATGGCCAAGTGAACTGGGACATTCATTACACTGACTATCTGAACTATAAACTATCTGGACTTAATGAAATTGAGAATATTTTTTAAATGTAGAAAAGAGCAAAGGAATCTCACCAACAATGAAGGAGTGTTCCTCTTTCTCCACATCCTCACCAACATGTGTTGTCACCTGAGGTTTTGATCTTAGCCATTCTGACTACTATAAGGTGGAATATCAAGGTCATTTTGATTTTCATTTCTCTGATCACTAAGGACTTTGAACATTTCTTTAGGTGCTTCTCAGCCATTCAAGATTCCTCTGTTGTGAATTCTCGGTTTAGTTCTGTACCCCATTTTTGTATTAGTTTATTTGGATTTGTGGCGGTTAGCTTCTTAAGTTATTTATATATTTTAGATATAAGCCCTATGTCACATGTGGAATTAGTTTCCCAATCTGAAGGATGCTAATTTGTCTTATTGACTACATTCTTTGCCTTACAGTAGCTTTCCAGTTTCATGAGGTTCTATGTATCAATTCTTGATCTTAGAGCATGAGCCATTAGAGTTCTGTTTAGGAATTTCCCCCCTGTGCCAATGAGTTCAACGTTCGTATCCACCTTATCTTCTATTAGATTCTGTATATCTGGTTTTATGTTGGTGTACTTGATGCACATGATATGATCTTTGTGCATGGTGACAAATATGGGTCTATTTTCATTCTTCTTGATACAGACAATGCCATTTATTGAAGATGTTTTCTTTTTCCTTTGTATATTTTTGGCTTCTTGTCAAAGATCAAGTGTGTGTAAGTGTGTAGTTTTATTTCTGGATATTCAATTCTATTCCATTGATAAAACTGTCTACCTCTGTACCAATACCATACAGTTTTTATCACTATTGCTCTGTAGTAGAGCTTGAGGCCAGGGATGGTGATTCCCTCAGCTGTTCCTTTATTGTTAAGAATTGCTTTTGCTATTCTGGATGTTTTGCTTTTCCAGATGAATTTGAGAATTGCCCTTTCCATGTCCTTGAAGAATTGTGTTGAGATTTTGATGAGGATTACATTGCATCTGTAGATTGCCTTTGGTGGGATAGCCATTGAGCATGGAAGATCTCTCCATTTTCTGAGATCTGCTTCGATTTCTTTCTTGAGAGACTTGAAATTCTTATCATAAAGATTTTTCACTTGTTAGATTTAGAGTTACCCCAAGATATTTTATATTATCTGTGGTGATTGTGAAAGGAGTTGTTGCCCTAATTTCTTTCATAGCCTGTTTATCATTTATGTAAAGAAGGCTACTGATTTATTTGAGTTAATTTTACATCCAGTCACTTTGCTAAAGTTGTTTATCAGCTGGAGAAGTTCTCTGGTAGAATTTTGGGGAAACACTTATCCATGGCTTGTGGGGTTGCAAATTGGTACAATTACTCTGGAAATCACTTTAGAGGCTCCTCAAAAAATTGGAAACAGACCTACCTAAAGACCCAGCAATACCACTCGGGAATATACCCAAAAGATGCCCCACCATGCCACAGAGGCACATGTTCTAGTATGTTCATAGCAGCCTTATTTGTGATAGCCAGAAGCTGGAAACAAACCAAATATTCCATAACAGAAGAATAGATACAGATAATGTGGTTCACTTACACAATGGAATACTACTCAGCTATTAAGAACGAGCACATCCTAAGTTTTGAAGATAAATTGAATTAGAAAAATATCATCCTGAGTGAGGTAACTCAGATCTAAAAGGACGTACATAGTATTTACTCACTAATATGTGAATATTAGTCAAAAAAAATGAAGAGTTCAAAATACCCAAGATATAGTCCACAGAACTCAGAAAGTTCAACAAGCTGAAGGACCCAAGTGAGGATGCCTCAGAGCCACTTGGGAAGGAGAAGAAAGCAGCCACAAGGAGGAGGGGAGGGACAGGGGAGGAAAAAGTGATGGGTTGGTGGGGGAGAGGGGAACATGATCTGGTATTTTGTGGGGTGAAAGGACTGAAGCTCTGAGGGACAGCGAAAAGAATGAAAATAGGCAACCTCAGAAGGAATGAGTTTGGGAGGTCACTCTATAATGTACTGGGAACCTGGGAACTGAGAGATCCAGGACTCAAAGGAGAGACCCTACATGAAATGCCCTACAGTGGGAACAGTGAACTTATTGGACCTACCCCCCAGCAGAAAGGCAGGGCATCAAGTGAGGGATGGGGTTGCTATCACACAGTCAAAGCTCTGACCCATAATTCTTCCTGTCTGAAAGAAATGCAGGGATGAAAATGGAGAAGAACATGAGGAAAAGAAGGTGCAGTGACAGGCCCAAATTAGGATCCATCTCAAGGGGAGGCCCCAAGACCTGACACCATTACTGAGACTATGGGGCATTCATAAAGGGACCTATCATGACTGCCATCCAAAAGACCCAACAAGCAGCTGAAAGAGTCAGATGCAGATATTTTCACTCAACCAATGGACAGAAGTTTCTGATCTCTTTGGTTGAATTAGGGAAAAGCTGGAGGAAGCTGAGGTAGAAGGAAACCCTGTAGGAGGACCAGGGCTCAATTAACCTGAGCCCCTGAGATCTCTTAGATACTGGATCACCAACAAGGGAGCATACACCAGCTGAGATGAGGCCTCCAACACATATACAGTAGAGGAATCTGATATCTGGGTTTAGTCAGAGAAAATGCAACTAACCCTCAAGAGACTGGAGGCCGCAGAAAGCTTAGAGGTCTGGTGGGATGGGTGGGGTTGGGACATCCTTGTGTAGAAGGGTGTTTGGAAGGGAAGCAGTATGGGATGTGGAACAATCAGGGGTATAGACTGGGAGGGGAATAAAATCTGGAGTGCAAAAATAAATAAATACATTAATTAAAAAAGAAAAGAACAAAGGAAGAGAAAATCAGAATGATAGTAACATCAAAAGTACTAGTCTACTGTTGGCATTGGAGATGGAGTGAATTTGCTCAAAAGAATCCAATAAATCTCAGAGTCTAGAAAGGACATGACATGGAAATCTTGAAAGGAACACATTCTTGAAAAAGAACACAGCTCTGATGCCTAAAACGTAGCCAGGGAAGATCCATATTTTAATCCTGACCTCCAGAACACACTTGAATTTACTAAATTAGCACCACTTTGTTACATCTGTAAACCGAAATTAATTCAGAACTTCCAGGAAACGTGGTTTCCTCATGCTGCCTCACTTCTGACAAATTGTTATCTTCCAGGACTTTTGTAGCTAGTCTGCATCTCAATTTTCTCGTGTGGGAAGTAAAAATCATAACACTCAGTACTTCACAGAGCAGAGAAAATACAAGAACCTAAACATATCTTAGTGATTTAGAGAAGTGTTTGATTGACAGTAAGGGCTTAATATACATTTCCTATGAACACTTCCTTAGAGGACACCAATTTTATACAAACTTGGAAAATGCTTAATAAGGTGCAGAATGTTTCATGCTGACAGGATGGTTGGATGCAAAGAAAAAGAGGGCTTGCTTACTGTTAGTGGGAAAGAATGGGAGGATACTCACGACAGTGGCAGAATCTTTTCCATTAACCTAACATTTTATCACACGTGTCTTTAAAATCTATCTTGCTACTTCCAAACATGGGCGTGGAGAAGGCACACAATTACTTGGTATTTCAAAGAAATAAAATTTAAAAGAACCACTAAAGTTGACTATCGTTCTCTCCTTAACTTGAAACATCAAAAATAGATGTCCTTGGCAAGATAACACACTGAAGTCATGTTGAAAGAAAATTAGAATTTCCATTCCTCGTTTTCCTTTCTCCACAGTAAGGTTGCAAGCAGATGGGAATATCAATTTAGTTACTTGACATTTAGAGGCATAAATGACTTAAGAGCTTTATGATCCACTTTCATTGAAGCATATTTGATAACATCTGCCCAACATCTTATACTCACATCAGAGCCAAGTAGGATTTAACAAGAGGAGAATGGCTACGTGCCAGCACCCTGGGGTTCCATCCTTGGCCCTGATGGTACTATAAGCAGCAGCTTGGATCTAATCATAAATAAAGCTTATTATTTGGGTGGAAGCTTATTCATTTTTAACCCTGAGTAATTAATGGAAATGTAATCATTTTTCCCCTCAGAGAGAAAATGATACTACTCTTAGGAAAAGTTTCATTCATAGCTCTAAGGAAACTTGAAATCTTAATTAATATTGTATCAGCAATTTGGTGTGATGGCTCACCCTTGTAATACTGAACAATCTAGAGCAGGAGATTGTGAGTTCGAGGTCAGCCCAGGAAATAAGGTGGAATAAAACAAGCAAGAAAGCAAGCAAAATACAAAGGAACTGTTACACACAGAGTATAAAATATTACATAAGTAGTATCTTAATGAATGGAAGTGTCTATTTGATTATTTTTGCTATTGTATATTGACACTTTTGCTAGACATTCTAATTTCCACATTATAATATAAATGTCAGTTTTTCATTTATATTGTTACTTCACTAGTTCCCAGTATCAAGCTAGGAGCATAAAAATAGGTGGTCTACTTCTTCTACTTTCCCCCATCCTTTTAAATGGAAGAAGGTGAATGTCATGCTTAAGATATTTATGAGGAATTATTGGACAAACTCCAACAGAAAAGAGACATTAAACAATTAAAGTCATTTATCAAAACCACTAGCAAGCATCCCTGGACCTCGCATTCACATAGAGGTGAGACATAAATCTCAGTTAATCTTTTATATGCAGGTAAGAGTGAGGGAGATATTTAATTCTTTAATGATTGTATACAATTAGGATTATAAGGAAATACATACACTGTCTGTGTCCCAAGAATGCAATAATCACTACTCTGGAAATAAAAGTTTCTGAATAGATAGGCTAATTTATTTGAGAATGTTTTTGATTCTATTGCTCTGGC
This sequence comes from Rattus rattus, assembly GCF_011064425.1. Taxonomy (NCBI): domain Eukaryota; kingdom Metazoa; phylum Chordata; class Mammalia; order Rodentia; family Muridae; genus Rattus; species Rattus rattus. The sequence goes on along the minus strand of NC_046158.1, from coordinate 73,362,916 downwards.
ATAAATTAAAGAATTTTCCCAGCATTTTTTATCCATTTGAGATTTTATTTATAAAATCCATCTATCATATTGGCAGTAATGCAATGTGGGATTTTGGAAGCACCCAAAAGGTCAACTGATCTTATACTTTGGAATTCTGACTTGTAGAGTAATTTAAGATGTCTTGTGTCCAGCTCAATAGTTAGAACACTTCATGAGAAATAGTAGTTCCTTCTATGCCACGAACATGCATGGAAAGATAATAGGTTCACTCAGAAACAATTTTAAATTACAAATAATTTACTAAAAATATTTTTTATAAAAATGTACCTATATGTTCTTTTTGTAATATGTAAAATATTTATGTGGATGAGAGTGATATATAGCACATGCACGCAAATATGCACATACATACTGGTAGACATATATTGTGACATGTATACCACTCTCACATGTTATAGTTAAGATTGGCAGGTGTTATGGCTTATTTTATGTACCAACTAAATGGCATAAAAGATAATTAGATTTCTAGTAAAACATCATTTCTAGGTGTTCTTTTTTAGTCAGTGAACTGAATAAAGAAGATTTATAGCTCATCAACCTCTGTGTGGACCACCCAGTGTGAGGGGCTTTAGAGAGATAATGCAACAAAGAAAGGGCATTTTTCTCTGTCTTTGTGCCACTATATCTTTCTTCTCATCCTCTCCCACTGATGTTCCTGGTTCTAAGGCTATTGACTGACATTGGATAGACATCAGCTTTCTTGAAAAATCCTATCACAATAAGATATTAAAGTAAAATATTTTAAACCAGAAAAAAATTGTTATGGAAACTACATGAAAATAAAATATCTTCTGCTGATACCAATTTAGCTGCTGCCTGATGTATTTGATCTAATAATTATGTTTCAATTTAAAAGTTATATGTTTACTAGGGAACTACTTATTAACTGTGTCCGTAATGGAAATTCTATAAGAATACAGCTTAAGAGCATTTATTACTCAGTTTATTACTTCATAACCAATAGCTCATAAATAAATTATTAATAAAATATAAATTAAAGAAACTAATGAAAACCTCAAAATTTAATTGAGCTAGTCTTACTCGTTATGCTGTAAAAGCATAAATAAAAAATGCAAACTAGGGCACTAAATGAGGAGAAAGATAGTCTGGATTGGGCAAGAGAAGCAGCATTGGAATATTTCCCCTGTGGTGAAGGGGATCAAAGGACATACTTTTTCTTTCTAATTTAAATAGATTTCTACTTATCTTGATTTAAAATACTCTTTTTATTTTCAAAAATGACTCCAATGAGGATTTCATAGTGGTCATTTGATGTTATATTTTCTACCTCCTCTTCCCATTAAATGTCACACTGACACCATTCAACATCTGTTTGTATTGACACTAGATCTGTGGTAGTCAGATGTTATTCCTATCACTCTAATGGAGTGTATGATAGCCACTGTTTGTAAAACACGAGGGTTTATTGAGTTTTCACTTGGTCAAAACTCCAAGATCATGTTATCTCATGGGCTTGGTCTTTGGTGACAGCAATAGGTGGTAAAATATCTTGGTGTAAGTCCTTGTAAAACCCAAATAAAAGGAGATGAGAGAAGAAATGCCAAAAATCTCCTTTGAAAGATTTTACTAATGATTCTAAGAATTTAACAGTCACCTTTGTTTCTCTCAAATTCCACCAGATTCCAAAAGTGTCAAATTCAGACCAATTTCTTAATCACAATAGAATTTTTTTGGAGGGCTCACTGAACCCCTTTCTCAAAATGGAACTGATTCAGTTTGGATAAACCATGAAGCATGGTGTATCACTTACTCATAATTATAGTATTATAAGATTGCCCAAACTTGGATAATTATATTCTTTTCTCTGAAAACTGACAACAGTGATTAAAATGGCAAAATTTGCAGAGGATTCATAGCAAGGATGGCAGTCACAGTCTCTGCCACTTGGGTGCCATGGATTTTCTTCCTTTATGTTCATCTCCATATTATCCTGGAATTTGTTTTCTGGCTCTGTTGCACATTCACTTCTCTTTTTGTAAACTAAGAAGTGAAAAGATAAATATAACATAAAAATAAAAACAGCTTTTAAAAGGTTAAAAGAGAAACCGAGTGAAGAAATCCTAAAGGACATAAAGATCCTCACAGCTTTGTCTGAAGGGCTCAGGGGACTCAAGGGAGGGTTGTAGAATCTCGGCATCAGAATTCACTGATCCTATGATACTCAGAAAGGTCTTTGACCTGCTGAGATCAAGTTATTATATAAAGATAAAAAAGTTCTGCAGCTAAGTTAGTGTATCGATTAAAGATCCTACAAACATTTGATCCCAGTTAGCAAAATTTGGATTTCATAAAATCTGGATTAAGAAAGAAATTCTAGTGAAAATGTCATTTTATGACTTAACTATCCAGTCAACTAGATCAGATGGTGGTTTAATATTCATTATGTATTAAATATTCAGTCCAAAATGGTAGGCTAAAGTGAAGATAAAAGTTATGGTTATTTTTCATAAACATATCTAATCCAGAGAGAATTTAAACTAACCTGCAATTTCTCTAAGAGCTTCCCCCAAGGCCTTTTTAAAAATTATTAACCAGTCCTTGATTTACCATTTCTCTGTTTTTAAAACATGCATTAAAATATTTAAATTATGATTCATCAGATCGTTCTTTGCACTAAATGTGTTCATGCCTCTTTGTCTGTTTACCCTTTCTATCTCTGATGTTGTTTTTATGGTCGTGATATAGTCAATAAACAATCAAACTGGCTCTAAAATAGGAAATAACAAAAAAAGGAGAAAATTTTGAAATGTGTATGCATTAAAATATGGCATAAGGTACTACTCATTGTTTCTCCATATGTATATATATATGTGTGTGTGTGTAATATTTTATATAATTCATGTATATATACATTAGAGATACTGATATAAATAGAGGACAAAGACATAGAGAGATGCATGTATCTAGCTGTGGCAACCTTATCTAAATTTGCCAACTTATTAAATGAATTATATCCTTGGTACTCTACAGAAGGCCTAAACATGGCTGATTGAACTTGTGAAACCTGGAAATCTAGAGACAACAGCAGCAAAAACCAAACTGCATTGTTTTGTTGCTGCTGCTATTGTTGTTGTTGTTATTATCATTATTAATGTGGACTGAGAGAGCGGTATTGAGTCAGCCAAGCACACAAGGTGGTATTGATTTTCAAAGTGAGCATTTAGCTGATGCATCAACATTAAATTTAAACATAATCCTTTAGTAGGGGAGAAAACCTGATCTCTGTCTTCTAGCCAAGTTTCTTCAACACAGGCTTATTTGAAGCAAGATGACATTGATCCCATAAGTGTTAGAGGTTGCTCAATTTCAATCTTCAAAAGGGGGAAACTGCAGTTCAAAATTGGGCCTTTGAATTTTAAAAACATATTTGGGAAATGTCAGAGGCATATGATAGATTTTCATTCTTTGAAATATAAGAGAAAGAAGAAGAGCGATGGAATAATTTAAACAGTAATGGTTTCAGAGACTACTGCTATTCACTCTAAACCTTGACCTGTCACTTGCCTTATACAACTAACTTGACATCCCTTAACCTGTTTCCTTACTTGTAATGATGATCTTGTCAACAGCCTTTGGTAATGTTAGAAAGTTTAACTGCACATGTAAACTAAGCACCTGTGTGTTTGAGTTGGATAAATATCTGTACATGGTCCTTCCTCCCTGGTGTTAAAATATGTTAAATGCTGTTGCATATACGATAATTAAATTCCATAGGTTAAAAAGGAAATAATGTATTGAATCAAGATCATCTAGATTCTGTGAGTTCAAATCAAGAAAATTTATATACTTACCTTTGAATCCAGAAATGTGCAGTAAAAACCTGCCAATTAAAAAATTATAGAAAAGTCAGTGAAGTGGTGTTAACTATTCAGGTTGATGTTTCATATACAATTTCTACATTTTAAGAGCTATGGCATTCAAATGTGGTATTAATTGCCTTAACAAGATATAGATAGAATGCACAATGTGGAGCAGCAAAGAAAACACACTGGGAAGTCTAATTAACAAGATTTTACAGAGTAAAGCTGACTGTACAAGGAGAAAAGCAGAGAATTAGGAGAAAGCTCTGTTGTCAAAGTGCTTGCTACACAGGCAGGACAATGCAAACTGGATTTCCAAAACACAAAAATCAGGAAGAGTGGCCCATAACTATGAACCCATTGTGGGAATGCAGAGAAAGTGGATCTCTGAAGCTTGCGATTTAGCTGGTCTAAATTGTATGGCAAATTCCACAGCCAGTGAAAGAGCCCGTATCACAAATCAATAGGTAAAAGGTCAGAACCAGGGGTAATCCCTGACAATTACCATTTCATTTAGAAAAAAAAAAAGCAGATGACCTTGGAATGAGCCCTGGGCAGAACTGACAGCCTTGTGGATAGGTGCTATGACACAAACAAGTACAGTTGAACATATTTATGCAGGTTAAAGGAAGAGCAAAGGTGACTGTACCACAGGGTAGAGATGCTCCAAGTATCTTCTGCGACAGCAGCACAGTAAGTGGAGGGGAATCAATGGATGCTTTAGATAGTGGTTGTCTCTTAAGATATAGGGGAATGTATAGAACTTTCTAGAGTGGAGATTTGTTGTCTGATGGCTCTAAGAGTGAGTTTAGCCAGCCTTCTAGTAGAAGGGAGTGATTAATTTCTTGGACAAAAACTAATAATAACTGGAACTCCTTATTTGTTTGTGCAAACTCTATCAAGAGAAACTATGATGTCAATGATGAGAATATACACTTTGTGAAGAAGTGGTTACACCGTAGGAGAAATAATTCCAAAAAATTACATTCCTAAAGGGAGTGATTAAAACTCTTATGTGGGCTGACTGGCTATGAAAGGTACCCCGATTCCTGGTTCAGATAGGTTGAATCTCTGCAGACACCAAAAGGACAGCAGGTGCATTTCCAGTCTCCCAGGAGAACAAGGCCTTCTCACATAGCTGCAGCCCCCACAAATCCCTACAGATAGATTTGAGACAGACCAGTCACGTAAGGCAATGCCCCAAGGCCCTCCTCCACAGGTGAGGACATGACCACAGGTCACATAGGCTTGAGACAGATCAATCATAGAAGCAGGACCGCTCCTCTGAATATGTAGATAAGGTCTTCCCAAGCTCTTAGGCCAAACCAATAGGAAGTACCTGCTGTCAGACACTAATCCATCCAAAATTGTGTTTAAGAATCCTGTTCAGAAGGATTAAAGTATGCAAGAATAACACCATTGTCTGAGAGTTTCTGTCATAAGAACTGAAACAGTGTCCCTTGTAGAAAAGATCTGCTCTCCCAAAATCAGTGCCAGAAGCCCTTCTGCACCCCTGCTGACGAAGCCCAGCCTGGAATGGAGGTAGAACAACACCAGTGGAGGCAGTGAAAAGTCATTCCCCTCCCTGCTCTGCCAGAGTTCTCTTCTCTTCTTAATTCTCACACCTAGCTGGACCAGAGATCTCCATGGAAAACCTCTGGCACAGAGGTCCACACTATGATACCCTTATTATTTATGAACCCTTGGTATGACAGCCAGAATATCACTTTTTCATTTTGAAGCATTTTGCTAACACCTCTATGTTTATCTATGACAGAAGATGTAATTATTTTTAGGTATTTGTGCATTTTTAACTCTAGTTTCAGAATGTGACATGACATAATTTCTGTAAAAAATGACTAAATCAAGGCATCATGCAGACTAATATTTACTGTGCATTGATTTCCTGTTGATATCTAGTCAGTAATATACTTCTTTTTGTAGCAACCATAAAATATTAAAACTGCATATATTATTAGTGATGTGTGTGTGTGTGTGTGTGTGTGTGAGAGAGAGAGAGAGAGAGAGAGAGAGAGAGAGAGAGAGAGAGAGAGGGGAAGATTGAGAAAGAAGTGCATATGAATGCATGTATATGTAGGTCACAGTACACACACCAACACCATAAGACAACTTCTATCAGAAGTTGGTTCTTTCCCTTACATCATCCTGGGTATTGTCCTCAGGTGATCAGGCTGCTGCTACAAGTTTTTAGGCTGCTAATCTGTCTCTCCCAGCTTGTGCTAATTTCAAAAATGATATTACTGTGACTCAGAGAAGAACAGCAAGCATTCAAATCTCACAATCACAGTTTATAAAGGGAAGTGTGAGCACTGAAATGTATATCTCTAACATTCTATATTACATTTGTCAGAAATGTACTTCTAATGCCTAACTATCAGTCTGTACACCAGGATTAGTCTCAAGTTAAACCCCTTGTGCATGTACAATAGCTGAATGTCTATGCAATGAACAAATATCATCAGTTGTCTTAAGACAACTGTATGAGACAAAAACCTGAATACATACATTTTCACATGTAAGGAGGGAATGCATCTTGTTCAATTTTAACATGTTAGAACACAGAGCCTTTGAAATTACTGAAGCATAGTAGGAATCAAATGACTATATTATGACAGATTTCCCACTGTGCATAGCATTTATCCATTTGTAAGATGGTTTATATTTGTGAAAAATTGCTCAATAATTGGCAACTAAGAAAACTTATTACATGTCAGTGACCTGATTGTTCATTCCATTCTGTCAAAAATATGTTTTTTTTCCCTACCCACTGTTGACCAGTTTCCATTTGGCAAGATCAGGTTAGTTTCTTTCACTGTACATTTATACTCTGTCTTTTAATAAACCTTGCAAAGTGCCAAACTTGCTCTTTCTTTGCAATTGAAACAGTGAGAAATCAGAGTCATTGTGGAATGAACATTTAAGCAGCTTTTTAACTACTGAGAGTCTCTGGAGACAGAACCATCACTCCATCCAATCCCCTCTTCTTTATTGGTTGCTCTTGGGGTCTCATTATCTTATCTGGTATTTCAAACTCAAGCAATTGTGCTAACACGGGGGACATCATTCATTACTACCAAATTAAAAAAAGAAAGAAAGAAAAGAATGGGAAAGAATATGCCAGTGTTAGCATGTACTGAAGGCCCAAAAGGAAAACAAATGCATGAAGATTAGTCATCATCAATAAGACCTGTCAAAGTGAGGTTGGGGAGGGGGGGATATTAGAATATCTTACAATGTGCTCATGATACTGTAGTACATTATTGAAGGGGAGAGTGATGTTTCTCAAATCAATTAGATTTTGTCTTTGATTAAAATTGTTAACCACTCCAAGGTGGTTTATGGCCTTTATTTAAGACACATATAGAATGCTTACTTTGCAGTTTGCTAGGCACTGAGGGTTTCATCAAGTGTACCTTATTTCAGCTCTTAACCACTTCTCTGTTCTTTAAAACCCATCACCTTCTCTTTTGATTTCTCCAACTTTATCTTTATTACTCATTCTAGTAAATGCCCTAAATTTAGTCTGTATTAGAAATAGTGAGGAGAATACCTTTTCTTAATAAGGGATAGTAAGAGAGTGGACCGTGTCTAATATTTGAAAGTTTTCATTTAAATCAGGACAGCCACTGCAACATTTTAATCTGTTGAAACCCAGTGACTTACATGGTGATGTATTATTACAACTTTGGGTCAATCTTGAATTTCTCTTCCTATCTGTGCTAGATTGTACTGCCATGTTTTATATGTCAATAAATAAAATAAAAATAATTTTCCAAATAATATTGCATGAATAGATAAAATTGTGCTTATTATAAAAAGCATTGTTTGCCAGAACAAGGCAAAAAATACCCATTTAGTTCAATAGATGATCTGTGAAAAATAAAATATTGGGGGAGAGAGCTGGACTCTCAGAAGTGCTGACATTCCTGAGAACCCAGGGGAGACTGCTATTTCTGCTAATGTTCCTGACCCAAGAGGAACCTGCCTAGTGCCCTCTGAGCACAGGAATCTAGGAGCAGTCAGGGGCAGGACCTTTGAGTTTCTGCCTGCACCCAGAACAAAAAGTCAGTAACCCAGAAGGAGTTCACACCTAAGAGCAGAGGTAAAACCAACTCTTCTTCTCCAAGGTACCTGCCTGGAGGCTTCAGGACACATAAACCCAGGAGCAGTCTGGAACAGGACACTTACAGTTTCTGTCTGCACCTAGAGATGAACTGGTTCTACAGCATTCTGAACCCAGATCCAGCTGTAAGAAAATAGGTCTGCAGGAGTGCTGACACTCAGGCTTACAGGAGGGTCAAGCCATTGTCTGAGACAGCAAGATAAGCTAACACCAGAGACAACCTGATGGCTAGAAACAAGCGCAGGAAACTAAGCAACAGAGACCAAGACTTCTTGGCAACATCAGAACCCAGTTCTCCAACTAAAGCAAATACTAGATATCCAAACATACCAGAAGAGCAAGATTTGGATTTAAAATCACATCTTATGATGATGATAGAGGACTTTAAGAAGGACATAAGTAACTGCCTAAGTAACTCCATAAATATAGGACAACACAAGTAAACAAAGAGAAAACAGAAATATCTTTTTAAGAATTACAGGAGAACACAGCCAAATAGGTGAAAGAATTGAACAAAACTATCCAGGATCCAAAAAAAAAAAATGGAAATAGAAACAATAAAGAAATCACTAAGGGAGAAAAGCCTGGAGATAGAAAGCCTAGGAAAGAGATTAGGAGTCATAGATGTAAGCATCACCAACAGAATAGAAGAGATAGAAGAGAGAATGGCAGGGGCAGAAGATACCATAGAAAGCATTGACACAATCATCAAAGATAATGTATAATGCAAAACGCTCCTAACCAAAAACATCCAGGAAATCCATGCACAATGAGAAGTTCAAACTAAGATTAATAGGTATAGAAGAGATGGACGACTCCCAACTTATAAGGCCAGTAAATATCTTCAACAAAATTATAGACAAATCTTCCCTAACCTAAAGAAAGAGATACCCACAAACATACAAGAAGCCTACAGAACTCCAAATAGATTGGACCAGAAAAGAAATTCTTCTTATCACATAATAGTCAAAACTCCAAACATACAAAACAAAGAAAGAAACTAAAAGCAGTAAGGAAAAGAGGTCAAGCAGCATATAAAGGCAGAACTATCAGAATTAAACCAGATTTCCAACCAAAGACTATGAAAGCCAGAAGATCCCAGGCAGATGTCATACAGAATCTAAGAGAACTGACATACCAGTCCAGGATACTATATCCAGGAAAACAATCAATTACTATAGATGGAGAAACCAAGATATTCCATGACAAAACCAACTTTACACAATATCTTTCCCAGATCCAACCCTACAAAAGATAATAGCTGGAAAACTCCAACACAAGAAGGGAAATTACACCCAAGGAAAAGTATGAAAACAATATCCTTGCAAAGAACCTAAAAGAAGAGAGTCATAAAAATATAATTCTACCTCTAACACAAAAAATAAATAAACAAATAAGAAACAACATTCTCTATCCTCAATATCTCTTAACATCAATGGACTCAATTCCTCAATAAAAAGACATAGATAAACAGACTGGATACTTAAAAAGGACCCAGCATTTTGCTGCATACAGGAAACACACCACAGTGATATAGACAGACACTACCTCAGAGGAAAAGGCAGGAAAACAATTTTCCAAGCAAATGGTCCTAAGAAACAAACTAGAGTAACCATTCTAATATTGAATAAAACCTACTCTCCACCAAAAGTTATCATTAAAATGAGGAAGGACACTTCATAATCATTAAAGGAAAAATGCATTAAGTTGAACTCTCAATTCTGAATATCTATGCTCCAAATGCAAGGTCACTTTCATTCATAAAAGAAAGCTTACTATAGCTCAAAGCACACATTGCACCTCACAGAATAAAAGTGCACTCTCATCAATGGGCAGATAATGGAAACAGAAACCAAACAGAGACACAGTGGAAATGAACAGAAGTTATGAACCAAATGGATTTAACGAGTATTTATAGAATATTTCATCCTAGAACAAAAGAATTTAGCTTCTTCTCAGCACCTCATGGTACCTTCTCCAAAACTGACCATATAATTGGTCACAAAACCGGCATCAACATATACAAGAATGTTAAAATAATCCCAGGTATCCTATCAGATCACCACAGAGTAAAGCTGGTTTCAATAACAAAAACAAACAAACAAAAAACCAAAAGAAAAAAAAACCAAAACACAACAACAAAAGAGCCCAGGACCAGATGGATTTAGTGCAGAATTCTACCAGACCATCATAGAAGACCTAATGCAAATACTGTTCAAATTATTCCACAAAATAGAAACAAGAAGGAACACTACCAATTAAGTCCAAGTGATTCAAAGACCTCCACATAAAACTAGATAAACTCAAACTAATAGAAGTAAAAGTGGGGAATAGCCTCAAACACATGGGCACTAGGGAAAATTTCCTGAACAAAACACCAATGGCTTATGCTCTAAGTGTAAGAGTTGACAAATGGGATCGCATAAAACTGCAAATCTTCTGTAAAGCAAAGGATACTGTTATTAGGACAAACTGGCACCCATCAGATTGGGAAAAGATCTTTACCAATCCTATATCCAGTTATGGGCTAATAGCCAATATATAAAAAGAACCTAGACAATATTGATGAAGGCAAGAAGTACATGCTGACAGGAGCCTGTTATAGCTGTCTGCTGAGAGGCTCAGCCAGAGCATGACAAATACAGAGGTGAATGCTCACAGCCAACCATTGAACCGAGAAAGGGGTCCTCATTGGAGGAGTTAGAGAAAGGATTGAAGGAGCTGGAGAGACTTGCAACCCCATAAGAACAATAATACTAACCAACCCGGGCTCCCGAGAACTAAACAACTATCCAAAGTGTACACACGGACCGACCCATGTCTCCAGTTGCATATGTAGCAGAGGAAGGCCTTGTTGGGCACCAATGGAAGGAGAAGTCCTTGGTCTTGCCAAGGCTGGAACCCCCAGTGTAGGCGAAGGTCATTGCGGGATGGTGGGAAGGGGTGGTGTGTTTAGGGTGTGGGAACCGCCTCATAGAAGAAGGGGGAGGATGGATAGGATAGGGGCCTTGTGGACAGGAAACGAGGAAATGGAATAACATTTGAAATGTAAATTTAAAAAATCCAATTAAAAAGAAAAGAATGAAATCGATGTGTGATTTTCCTCTTCCCCAACAGAAGTCATCAGTTTTTCTGACTGATTAGGAGAATTTATCAAGAAAGAATACTTCTAAAGAACATTGGCCAACTCTGCTCTTCAACCTGCAGTGGAGATATTTATCTGAAATGAGAACAAAAATCAACTGATGACAAAGTTGGATTTTGAGGAAGACATTGCTTTGCAGTAACACCCCTCTGGCGAGATGAAATCTGCATATAAAAATTGAGTTTTCCCTGAGGTGGTAGAGAGTATAGGCATAGAAGGGACAGAATGAGTGTTAGGAAGGCTGTATCTTTGTCACAAATACTACTGCGGGTGTTTTGTTTCTTTGTTTATTTTTTGTATTTTATATATGTGTGTGAGTGTACTGGATCATCGTGACACAACTGACAAGAAGAATTATGTCTTTTCATGAGATTGTGTTCTTTATTGCTCACATTATCTCTTTCAGGAGAAAAAAATTATAAGATAATTCAAAAGTATAAAACTTCAACAAGAATAAATCTTCCTTGGCATACAGTGTGATACTGACTCCCCACAGAAAAGAATGCAAGTAGGAGAGAGAGAGAGAGAGCAATACAAAGGCCCTTCATTTGTCCTTAAAATTAGTTTTTTCCTTACTCCTAAGACATGACTACCATTCTGAGAGATGCTAATGACCAAGAACAAGATCACTGAAGTAATACCTCTTTGTATCTGAGACGTTAATTTGATCTCAGAGTTAGGCCAAATACATTAATGTAAAATATATTTCTAGAATTCTTATTGGAAAGAGAAACGTTTAAAAACACTAAAGTAAATAAAAATAAATAAATAAATAAATAAATAAATAAATAAATAATAGTTTAATCTGGCAGCCTGCCAGTAGTATGCAATCTACCTTCCAAAACTTTCGTTATAGTGTGCATTAAGGTATAGAAGAGACAACGCTAAACTACAGAGTATAAATGAAGAAGCAACACCACAAAGAAAGTTGTTGGGCAAATTTTTCATAAAAGCATAACAAATGAAAATGGATTAGAAGCGTATGTTTAAACTATACATGCAGTACCTTTCTGTACCCCTTCTCAGGAAGACTGGTCTACCTGACCAGAAAGGAACCTAAAAGGAATGTGACTCACCATCTTTCCCTAATTATGCTGTTTAGTCTTGGAATGGGGATTTTTCTAATATAATCTATCTATCTATCTATCTATCTATCTATCTATCTATCTATCTATCTATCTATCATCCATTCTCTACCCATCCTACCTACACATTCAAATATAATTGTGTATAGATACGGACTGACATAAACATATACTAAGATATTTATTTTTCTAGTGAATGGAAAATTAGTTCTAAACAGCTAAGTTGTATGTGTTCCTGTCACTCATGCCTTACAACCATTCTTATTTTCCACTTGCTCCTTTCCTACTATGTAGGTCTATTAAGAGACTGTAAGATCTTCTGTAGCATGAAAAGTCTGTGAAATAGCACCAAGTTACAACAACATGTATGCTTAGGGTCAATGATAGCTCAGCTATAATCCAAACCTTTTCCTTTATAATAAAATCCTGCTGATGAAGCAGGTCAGATATGCAACATAACACTCTTTTGATACAGAAGAGAAATAGGAGTTGAATAGAAGCAGTTTCAGTGCTGACCTTCAACTGACATATGATAATGTGAAAATTGTACAGAGTATTTTTATTCTCCTATGCTGAACTCCTGAGAATTTGAGGTCAATGGCAAGTATTGAAAGGTAGCCAAATAAAAGTTTGTAGCTATGGAGCATGGGTAATGTTGAAAATGCAGCTTTGGATATATGTGGCATTGGCTTTAAGACTGGGTAGTGAGTCGTGAGTAAGCTGTGGATGATTATTGAAAACATAATTTCTATTTTCTCCATTCTATCCTTTCTGCAACTAATACACTTTTAAAAATGAAATATATGACAGTAGTGTTTCCTAAGTTACTTTGGAAGACAGTAAGATGTACTTTTTGAATTACACTAGTTTGTTCTAATAGATAGTAGGGAAATGTGATATACTACTACGAAAGCTCAATAAGGAACTTGCTGGTTTGAAAACAATTATCAACACAAGAGGGAAACCTTCTAGGAAGGTTTCAGAAAAATGTAATGTCTTCTAATCAACAATATTTTCAGTAACTTGAAGCATAATTAAATTATAACTTCAAGGTGAAAATAAAACAAAAGGTACATTCCCAGAGCCTTATTTAAAGTGCCCAAGTATATTAGAAATAAAGCCAAGTCCCAGAAAATGCTCCTTTTGACTAGACAACTTGAGAGATGAAAAAGAAAAGATAAAATCAGTTTCACAAATAAATGTTCAGTAGGTTCAGGATACTTGCAATTAACTTTAAAGTACAAGTTAAATAACATTTGGAGTGGCTCTCAAATTTCTATCCCCTCTTATTCATACTCTCAGAGTATCTCTATCTGATGACAAGGAAGACTGGGAATGGCCACTGAACGCTAAAGCATGAAAACAAAGTGATCTCTGCCCACATGACGGTATTGCTAATGGCAGCGTGGTATCTAGAGAGTCTTTGTGTTGCTTGATAAAGTAAGGGTCTTTGCTGAGATAGTGCCCATGGCAGGAACAATCTTCTCATTGTGAAAATTATCTCCATTTAAAATCTTAGCAATTAGTCATAAGAACACGTGAAGATGAAATTTGCTAACAACTCAAGAAAAGAGAGGAAGAGATTCTTTTCCTGTTGAGCAAATAGGCAAACCAAAGATTTAACTGACACTGATTACAACCTATGAGACCCTGAACACATTACTCAGCTTAGTGTTTCAACTCCTAACCAACCATGCAACTAAGTAATTAAACAAACAAATAAATAGTGAAAAGTGTGATCCTATAAGTATGTAGTATTAACACTCTGAATTTGCAGCCATTTCTGTATTAGCCAGCATGAGAAATGCAACACAATAATAGAGATAATAATACAAAGGCCAGATAAGAGAAAAATACAAAAACACAGAACTGAGAAAAAGAACATTATGTACAACAATGCAAATTACTAAGTGCATTCAAGTGTATTCAATTATATTCACGTGTATTGGCTATTTTCTCTGTGCTATATTCAAACACCTGGAAAGAAGCAGTATAAGGGAAGAAGGGCTTATTGTGGCTATAGTTTTAGAGCCTTATTCCATGACAGTATGGAAGTCATAGAAGCAAGAGCACAAGTCCTAGTTGTAGAAAAAGGAGGGCAGATAATAACATTCCGTTAATAACTGGGAAACAGAGAGAACCAGTAAATGGGGCAGAACTTTGAAAACTGGAGAGCCATCATCAGGGGAGCGAGTTTTCAAACATAAGTTCATATGAGCGGTATTTCATATCCAGACCACACCTATGTTTATTTGCAAAGACTTATAGAAGACTAGCCCCTCAACATACAATTATGGATGGGTAGAAACCCAGGAAAACCACACTGAAACCCAAACAACCTTGATTAATTACTAATATTTAATTTTTGGTGAGGAGGGGGTCGTTTATTTTTTTAGTGGGATAGCCCCTGATAACTTGCCCATGGTTCAGTAAATAACTTTCATTCACATGTGCACAAGCAAATCTAATGAAGCACAGTGGTTCACACATAGAAACAAGACATAAAAGTGGGAGGAAGGATCACTGGGAAGAAGGGTTTCAGTGGAAGAATTGTGTGGATGAGTGAAGAGATCGGGAGTGAAGTGTACTAAAATTTGTTAGATTCAGGACATTGCCAAAGAATTTTAAATTGTCAGAAATAGAATACTAAAATGAAATGATATTGAAATTCATTATTTAGAGTTAGAAAAAGTAACACATTAATATTGGAAGAGTTATAAACCATAGCAAACACTGTAACAGCAGCCAGTATACCACAGTATTACGTAGGCAATTATTATAAGCAACCTAGGTAGATAATATGAGGAGGCCTAGGTCCAGATCCTGCTTGTACTTTGGATGATAGTTCAGTCTATCTGAACACCCTAAGACCCAAATTAGTTGACTTTGTATGTCTTCATCTGGTGTTCTTAAACCCTCCAGCTTGCACGATTCTAGGCCCCCAGTCTTCCACAAGACTAGTCAAAGCTCTGTCTGATGTTTGACTGTGTCTCTTTTCATGTTTCTATCAGCTGCTGAATAAAGCCTTGCAGGAGTCTATTATACTACACTCCTGTCTACACGTTTAGAAAAGTATCATTAATGGTGACAGTGGTTGGCTCTCTCATATGGGATGGGTCTCAAGGTGATGTATTCATTGGTTGGCCCCTCCTTTAATCTGTGTTCCAACTTTACCCTTGCACATCTTATAGGGAGGGCATTTTCTGGGTCAAAAATTTTATGAGTGGGTTGGTGTCCTTATCCCTCTGCTGGAAATCCTGCCTGACTACAGGGACTATAGGAGGTGGCCTTTTCAGTCTCCATATCCCCTGCTGCTAGAAATCTCAGCTTAGATCCACCCTAGGAATTCGACTCCTGTATTAATATGTTTAAGGTAAGTTTCTCACTTTATCTTTTAACTGATATAGAATTTATATTGAGGTCTTTGATATTCTGACTTGAGTTTCGTGCAAGGTAATAGATATGGGTATATTTGCATTCTCTTAGGTGCAAACAATAAGTTAGACCAGCATAATTTGTTGAGGTATCTTTCTTTTTCCAATGTATGCTTTTGGGTTCTTTGTCAAAAATCAAGTTTCCATAGGTGTATAAGTTTATTTCTGGGTTTTTTATTATATTCCATTGACCAACTTCTGTGTTTTTATGCCAATACCATGCAGTTTTCATTATTATTGCTCTGTAGTACTGCTTGAAATCAGGGATGGTAATATCTTCCAGAAGTTTGTATTAGCTATCCTGAAATATTTGTTCTTCCAAAGTTGACAATTATTCTTTCAGGGACTGTAAATAACTGTATTGTAATGCTGATGGGAATTGGATTGAATTTGTGGTCTGCTTTGAGTAAGATGGCCATTTGTACTGTGCCAATTCTGCCGATTCATAAGCATAAGAGATCTTTCTATCTTCTGATATCTTTCTCAATTTCTTTCTTCAGAGACTTGAAGTTCTTGTCATAAAGGTTTTTCATTTGCTTGACTAGCATTACAACAAGATAGTTTACATTGTTTGTGGCTACTGTAAAGGAGATTGTTCCCCTAATTTCTTTCTCAGCCCATTTGTAGTTTGTATAAACAGGGGTGGGGGTACTGATTTATTTGAGTTAATTTTGTATCCATCTGATTTGCTGAAGGTTTTTATCTACTGTTGAAGTTCTGTGGTAGAATTTTTAGGTCACTTATAGCAATACTTTGATGTCTTCCTTTCTAAATTGTAAATCTTTGGTCTCCTTTAGTGGTCTCATTGCTCAAGGTAGATTTTTAAATGTTCTGCACTGAATAAACATGAAGAGAGTGGGCATTCTTGTCTTGTCCCTGATTTTAGTGGAATTGCTTTAAGTTCTCTCCATTTAATTCTATATCGGCTATTGGCGAACTGCATATTACCTTTACTGTGTTTAGGTATGTAACTTATATCCTTGATCACTCCAAGACTGTTATAGTGAAGGAATGTTAGGTACTGTCAATGGATTTTTCAGTGTTTAATTAGGTGATCATGTGGTTTTCCAATATCAGTTTGTTTATATATGGTGAATTACATTGATGGACTTTTGTATGTTCAACCATCCATTCATCCCTGGGATCAAACCTACTTGATCATGGTAGATGGGTTTTTATGTATTCTTAGATTAAATATGCCAATTATTGAGGATTTTTGCATCTATAAACATTGCATCTGAAGAAAATTGATCTAAAATTCCCTTTTGTTGTTGAATCTTTATGTGGCTTAGATATCAGGGTGAGTGTGGACCTGTAGAATGAGTTTGACAAGGTTCCTTTTATTTCTATTTTGTGGACTACTTTGAAAAGATTGGTATTAAGTCATCTTTGAATATCTGGTAGAATTCTGTGCAAATAAAATCAGGCTTTCTGCGTTTTATTTGTTTGTTTGGTTTTAAGACTTTTAATGACTACTTCTATTTCCGTGAGGAATATAGGAAATGTTAAATTGTTTACCTGATCTTGGTTTCGAATTGATTAGTGGCATCTAATATCAAGAAAATCATCCATTTCTTTTAGATTATCCAATTTTGTTGAGTACAATCTTCTGAAGTAAGACCTAATAATTCTTTGGATTCCTCAGTAACTGATTTTATGTCCCCCTTTCCATTTCAGATTTTGTTAATTTGGATACTGTCTCTGCCTTATACTTAGTTTGGACAAGAGTTTGCCTATGACATTGACTTTCTCAAAGAAAGAGCTCCCATTTTCCTTGATTCTTTGAATTGTTACCTTTGTTTTAAATTGATTGATTATGGACTCTGTGCCACAGCTATCTGCACCCTAGTCCTGCCCAGAGATAACAGGTCTCCCAGGAGTGCTGACACACCAAAGATCCCATGTGAGAACACCATGGTGGCCAAATACCAGGCCCAAATGGAACTTGACTGGAGCCCATGGGACCCAGGAACCATGGAGCAGAGGGAACAGGATCCTTCCAGTTTCCTTCTGTGCCCTAGTGCTGACACTTTGCCACAACTATCCTGCTGAGAAAGAGAGAGCAGTTCTCCCAGAAGGGCTGACACACCTAAAATCATAGCTAATAGCAATCCAATCCCACCTAGAAAGAGCTTTTCTCCCAGGAGTGCTGATATACCTAAGAAAACAGGTTCACAGGCTCACAGGAGGGACATGTTCCAGTCAGCAAAAACAGCTAACACCAGAGATAACCAGATGAAGATAGGCAAGCGCAAGAACATAAGCAATGGAAACTAAGGCTACTTGACACCATCAAAACACAGTTCTCCCACAACAGAAAACCTTAGATATGAAGACACCTGAAAAGCAAGATTCTTATTTAAAATCACACCTCAGGTTGTCTGTTTTCTGTACACGTACTGTTTAATGTACAGACACACACACACACACACACACACACACACACACACACACACTACAAAACAAAACAAAAAACAGAAAACCCATATACACATGGCAGACGCACAACTCTCTACTCAAGGATAATCTGGTCAGAGAAGAAATGAAGAAAGAAATTAAGGACTTTTTAGAATTTAGAATGAAAATGAAGGCACAACATATCCAAACTTATGGGACACAATGAAAGCAATGCTAAGAGGAAACTCATAGATCTGAGTGATTCCATAAAGAAATTGGAGAGAATATACACTAGCATCCTTACAGCACACATTAAAGCTCTAGAAAAAATAAAGAAGCAAATACACCCAAGAGGAATAGACAGTAGGAAATAATCAGACTCACAGATGAAACCAACCAAGTGGAAATGAAAAGAACTATATAAAGACTCAACAAAGCCAGGAGCTGGGGCATAGAGAAAATCAACAAGATATATAAACCCATAGTCAAACTAACCAGAGGGCACAGAGAGACAGTCTACAAATTAACAAAGCTAGAAATGAAAAGGTAGACATAACAACAGAAACCAAGGAAATTTAAAAATAATAAGATCCTACTACAAAAGCCTATATGAAACAAAACTGGAAATTTTGGATGAAATAGATAATGTTCTAGATAGATGCCAGGTTCCAAAGTTAAATCAGGATCAAATAAACTATGTAAAGTGTTCCATAACCCCTAATGAAATCAAAGCAGTCATTAAAAGTATCCAAACCAATACATATATATATATATATATACATATATATACATATATATATATATATATATATATATATATATATATATATATATATATATCTCCAGGACCAGATGGTTTTAATGCAGAATTTTAACAGATTTTCAAAGAAGACCTAATATCAATACTCTTCAAAGTATTCCACAAAACAGAAACAAAAGGAACAGTACCTAACTCATTTTATGAAGCCACAGTTATACTGGTACCAAAGTCACACAAAGATTCAGAAAAAGAAGAAAATTTCAGACCAATTTTACTTATGAATATTGATGTAAAAATCCTCAAGAAAATTCTCACAAAGGAATCCAAGAATGTATCAAAACTGTCATTCACCATGATCAAGCATGCTTCATCCCAGGGATGTAGGGATGGTTCAATATATGGATATCCATCAACATAATCCACTATATAAACAAACTCAAAGAAAAAAATACATGATTATCTCATTAGATGCTGAAAATGCATTGGACAAATTTCAACACCCTTTATGTTAAAAGACTTGGAAAGAGCAGGAATTCAAGGCCCATACCTAAACATAGTAAAAGCAATGTACAACAAACCAGTAGCCAACATCAAACTAAATGGAGAGATACTTGAAGCAATACCACTAAAATCTTGGACTAGACAATGTTGCCCATTCTTTTTACATTCAATATAGTACTGGAAGTTTCAGGAAGAGCAATTAGACAAGAAAAGTAGGTAAAATGGATAGAAATTGGAAAAATCAAAATACTACTATTTGTATATGATATGATGGTATACTTAAGTGACCCCCCAAAAAACCGGTCAGAGAACACCTAAACCTGATAAACAACTTCAGCAAAGTGGCTATATATAAAGTTAACTCAAACAAATCACTAAGCTTCCTCTACTCAAAGCAAAAATAAGCTAACAAAGAAATTAGAGAAACAATAGCATTCACAATAGTCATAAATAATACAAGCACCTTGGTGTGGCTCTACCTAATCAAGACAAGAACTTTAAGTCTCTGGAGAAAGAAACTGAAGACGTTCTCAGATCATGGAAAATCTCTCATGCTTGTGGATTGTATGATTAAAGTAGTACCTACACCCTAGAAAAAGCAAGGAAATGGCAATGAAACCAAAAGAAGAGAGACACACAAACATAATTGAACCTCTAACAATGAAAATAACAGGAAGCAATAATCACTATTCCTTAATACCTCTTAACATCAATGGACTCAATTCCCCAATGAAAAAACATAGACTAACACACTGGATACGTAAAGAGGAACCAGCAGTTTTCTGCATACGGGAAATGTATCTTAGAGACAAAGACAGACACTAGAGGAGAGAAAAGGCTGGAAATCAACTTTCCAGGCAAATGGTCCAAAGAAAAAAAGCTGGAGTAGCTTGTTTCTAATATTGAATAAATTCGACTTTTAAAAAAAGGTTATCAAAAAAGATAAGTAGGGACACATCCTACTCTTCAAAGAAAAAATTTACTAAGATGAACTCTCAAATGTAAATAGCAATGCTCCAATTGTAAGCACACTTACATTCATAAAATAAATATTACTAAAGTTCAAATCACACATTACACTTTGTGCAATAATAGTAGGAGATGTCAACACCCCATTCTCATCCATGGAAACAGAAATTAAACAGAGACACAGAGAAACTAAAAAAATGTTATGAGCCAAATGGACTTAAAAATATTTATAGAACATTCCACCCTAAAACAAAAGATACATCTTCTTCTCAGCACCTCAGGGTACCTTCTCCCAAACTGACCATATAATTGGTCACAATACAGGTCTCAACAGATTCAGGAGGACAAAAGTAATCGCATATATCCTATCATATCATCATGGACTAAGACTGGTCTTCAATAACAACAAAAACGACACATATACATGGCTGTTGAACAATGCACTCCTCGATGATAACTTGGTCAAGGAAGAATTAAAGAAAGAAATTAAAGACTTCTTAGTTCTAATGAAAATGAATGAACAACATACTCATACTTATGAGACACAATGAAAGCAGTGCTAAGAGGAAAACTCATAGTTCTAAGTGGTTGCAAAAAGAAACAGGAGAGAGCATATATCATCAGCTTGACAGCACACCTAAAAGCTCTAGAACAAAAAGAACAAAATAAACCCAAGAGGAGTAGAAGAAGGCAGGAAATAATCAAACTCAGGGCTGAAATCAACCAAGTAGAAACAAAAAGGACTATACAAGAATCAACAAAACCAGGAGCTGGTTCTTTGAGAAAATCAACAGAATAGATAAAACTTTAGCCAGACTAACTAAAGATCACAGAAAGTGTATCCAAATTAACAAAATCAGAAAAGAAAGGGGAGACAAAACAACAGGAAATTCTTAGTTAATTCAAAAAATTATTAGATCCTACTACAAAAGGCTATATTCAACAAAACTGGAAAATATGGAGGAAATGGAAAATTTTCTAGACAAATACCAGGTACCAAAATTAAATCAGGATCATAAAAAACATCTAAACAACACCGTAATTCCTAAAGAAATAGAAGCAGTTATTAAAAGACTCCCACCCAAAAAGAACCCAGGACTGTATGGGTTTAGTGTAGAATTCTATCATACCTTCATAGAAGACCTCATACCAATACTGTCCAAAATATTCCACAAAATTGAAACAGACAGAGCACTACCCAATTCCTTCTTTGAATCCACAATTATGTTTATACCTAAACCACACAAAGACCCAACAAAGAACGAAAACTTCAGACCAATTTCCCTCATGAATATCAACACAAAAATACTCAATAAAATTCTTGCAAACCAAATCCAAGAACACATCAAAAAAATCATCCATCATGATCAGGTAGGCTTCATCCCATGGATACAAGGATGATTCGATATACAGAAATCCATCGACATAATCCAATATATAGACAAACTCAAAGAAAAAAAACACAATGATCATTTCATTAGATGCTGAGAAATCATTTGACAAAATTCAATATCTCTTCATGATAAAAGTCCTGGAAAGAACAGGAATTCAAGGCCAATACCAAAACATAGTAAAAGCAATATAGAGCAAACCAGTAGCTAATATTAAACTAAATGGAGAGAAATTTGAAGCAATCCCACTAAAATCAGGGACTAGACAAGGCTGCCCACTCTTCCCAAACGTATTAAATATAGTACTTGAAATCCTAGTCAGAGCAATCAGACAACAAAATAAGGTCAGAAGGATACAAATTGGAAAGGAAGAAGACAAAATATCACTATTTACAGATGATATGATAGTATACATAAATGTCTCCAAAGTTGCACCACAGAACTGCTAAGCCTGAAGAACAACTTCAGCAAAGTAGCTGGGTATAAAATTAACTCAAACAAACCAGTAGCCTTCTTCTATTCAAAGATAAACAGACTGAGAAAAAATTATAGAAATTCACCCTTCACAATAGTTACAAATAATATAAAATACTTTAGAATGACTTTAACAAAGCAAGTGAAAGATCTTTAATACAAGAACTTTAAGTCTCTTAAGAAAGAAATTGAAGAAGATCTTAGAAGATCGAAAGACCTCCCATGCTCATGGATTGACAGGATAAATATAGTAAAAATGGCCATTTTACAAAAGAAATCTATAGATTCAATGCAATCCCCATTAAAATTCCAACTCAATTCTTCAGAGAGATGAAAAGAGAAATTTGCAGATTCATTTGGAATAACAAAAAAAAATCGAGGGTAGTGAAAACTATGCTCAACAATAAATGAACTTCTGGGGGGAATCACCATCCCTGACCTCAAGCAGTATTACAGAGCAATATTGATAAAAACGTATGGTATTGGTACAGAGATAGGTAGGTAGCACAGTGAAATAGAATTGAAGACCCAGAAATGAACCCACACATCTATGGTTACTTGATCTTTGACAAAGGAGCTAAAACCATCCAGTGGAAAAAAGATAGCATTTTCAGCAAATGGTGCTCAACTGGAGGTCAGCATGTAGAAGAATGCAAATCTATCCATTTTCATTGCCCTGTACAATGGTTAAGTCCAAGTGGAACAAGGACTTCTATATCTATCCAGATACAGTCAAACCAAATAGAAGAAAAGTGAGGAAAAATCTCGGTCATATGGGCACTGTGGAAAATTTCCTGAACAACACACCAATGACTTATGCTGTAAGATCAAGAATCGACAAATGGGACCTCATAAAACTGCAATGCTTCTGTAAGGCAAAGGACACTCTGAATAGAACAAAATGGCAATCAACCAACTGGGAAAAGATCTTTACCATCCTACATCTGGTAGAGGGTAAATAGCCGAATTTTACAAAGAACTCAAGAAGTTAGACTCCAGAGAGCCAAATAACTTTATTAAAAATGATGCACAGAGCTAAACAAAGAATTCTCAGCTGAGGAATATCACATGACTGAAAAGCACCTAAAGAAATGCTCAACATCCTCAGTCATCGGGGAAATGCAAACCAAAACAACCCTGAGATTCCAACTCACACGAGTCATAATGGCTAAGATAAAAAACTCAGGTGACAACATATGCTGACTAGGATGTGGAGAAAAAAGAACACTCCTCCATTTTTGGTGGGAATGCAAACTATTCCAACCACTCTGGAAATCAGTCTGCAGGTTCCTCAGAAAATTGGACATGTACTACCTGAGGACATAGCTATACCACTCCTGGGCATATACCCAAAAGATGCTCCAACATACAACAAGGACACATGCCCCACTATGTTTACAGGAGCTTTATTTATAATAACCAGAAGCTGCAAAGAACCCAGATGCCCTCCAATAGAGGAATGGATACAGAAAATGTAGTGCATCTACATAATGGTGTGATACTCAGCTATCAAACGTAATGACTTCACGAAATTTATAGGCAAATGGTTTGAACTAGGAAATATCATCCTGAGTGATGTAACCCAATCAGAGAAAAACACACATGATATGCACTAACTGGTAAGTGGATATTGGCCCAAAAGCTTGAATTACCCTAGATACAATCCACAGACCACATGAAGCTCAAGAAAAAGGATGACCAAAATGAGGATCCTTCACTCCTTCTTAAAAGGGGGACCAAATATATTCATAGGAGGGGATATGGAGGCAAAGTTTGGAGCAGAGCCTGAAGGAACTGCCATTCAGAGCCTGCCACATATATATATATATATATATATATATATATATATATATATATATATATAGTCACCAAGACTAGATAAGATTGATGAAGCTAATAAGTGTGTGCTGACAGGAGCCGAATATAGTCTCCTGAAAGACACAGCCAGACCATGTCAAATACAGAGGTGAATGCTAGCATCAAACCACTGAACTGAGAATGGGACTACCGCTGGAGGAATTAGAAAAAGGATTGAAAGAGCTATAGGGGCTTGCAACCCCAAAAGAACAACGATGTCAACCAACCAGAGCTTCCAGGGACTAAAGCAATACACCAAGTCTATTCATGGACTGACCCATGGCTCCAACTGCATATTTAGCAGAGGATGGCCTTGTTGGGCACCAGTGGAAGGAGACGCACTTGGTCCTGCCAAGCTTGCACCCCCATTTTAGGGGAATGTCCAGGGTGGTGGCAAATGTGGGGTTGATGTGGACGGGAACACCCTTATAAAAGAGAGGAGGGGGATGTGATAGGGGGCTTATGTCCGAGACACTGGGAAAGGAAATGACATTTGAAATGTAAATAAAGAATATATACAATAAAAGTAAATTAAAAATAAAAATAGATTTATCTAAAAAATCCAGCAATATCACTCTTGGTAATATACCTAAAGAAGTCCCACCATGCCACAGGGTCACATGTTCCACTGTGTTCATAGCAGCCTAATTTGTGATAACCAGAACTTGGAAACAACCCAGATGTCCCATGACAGAAGAATGGATACAGAAAATATGCTTCATTTACACAATGGAATACTACTTAAGCATTAAGAGCAAGGACATTTGAGTTTTCCAAGCAAATAGATGGAACTAGAAAATAACTCAGACCCAAAAGGACAGCATAGCATTTATTCCCTAATATGTGGATATTAGTCAAAAAAGGGAAAGAATAAGAAAAAAAATACAGAATACTCAAGATTCAGTCCACAGAACTCAAAATTTCAACAAGCTGAAGGGCCCAAGTGAGGATGCTTCAGTCTCACTAGGGAGGGAGAAGAAAGCAACTACAAGGGGGGAGAGGGAGTGACTGAGCAGGGAAAGGGGACAGGCTGGGAGAAGGGAACATGATATGGTATTGGGTGGGTAGAAAAGGACTAAAGATCTGATGGCCAGCAGAAAGAATAGAAACAGGTGATCTCAGTTAGAAGGTTGGGAGGACCCTCCAGAATGTACCAAAGACCTGGGAAGTAATAGACTCTCAAAACTCAAAGGGAGGGGGACTCTAGATGAAAGGCCCTACAGTGGGGAGAGGGAACTTGTAGAACCCACCTCCAGCAGAAAGACAGAGCATCAAGTGAGAGATGGAGTTGCTATTCCACAGTCAGAGCTCTGACCCATAATTTTTCCTATCTGAAAGAACTGCAGGGATGGAAATGGAGAAGAGCCTGATGAAAAGAAGGTCCAGGGACAGGCCCAAAGGGGGATCTAGTTCAAGGGGAGGCTCCAAGACCTGACACTGAAGCTATGGGGCATTCACAAAAAGGGACCTATCATTACTTCCCTGCTGAAAGAGTCAGATGCAGATATTTGCACCCAACCAATCAACAGTAGCTGCTGCCTCTATGGTTAAATTAGGGGAAGAGTGGAGGAAGCTGAGGAGAAGGGCAACACTGTAACTTGTACCCCTGTGATCTCTCAGACACAGGATCACCTACCAGGCAGCATACACCAGCTGATATGAAGCCCCCAACATATATACAGCAGAGAGCTCCAGGTTCTGAGTTCAGTCAGAGAAGATGCTTTTAACCCTCAAGAGACTTGAGGCTTTAGGGAGTTCAGAGGTCTGGTGGGGTGGAAAGAGTGATGACATCCTAGTGGAGATATTGGTGGTGGTATGGGATGTAAAACAGTATGAAGGTGGACCAGGAGGGGAATAAATTCTTGTGTGTAAAAATAAAAAAAATAATTAATCAATTAATTAAAAAACTAGATATACTCAATCTATTAGAAGAGTAATTGGGAAAGACCCTTAAACACATTGTTATAGGGGAAAACTTTCTGAACTGAACACTAATGGCTCAGGCTCTAAGATCAACTATTGACAAATGGGATATATTAAAATTAAACAGTTTCAGTAAGGCAAAGGATACTCTCAATAGGACAAAACAGCAACCTACACAATGGGAAAAGATCTTTACCAACCCTACACACAATAGATGGCTAATATCCAATATATACAAAGAACTCAAAAAATTAGACTCCAAGAACCAAATAACACTATTAAAAATGGCATATGGATCTAAACAAAGAATTTTCAACTGAGGAATGTCGAATGGCCAAGAAGCATCAAAACAAATGTTCAACATCCTTAGTCATCAGAGAAATCAAATCAAAATGACCCTGAGAGCCCACCTCACAGCAGTCAGAATGGCTAAGATAAAAATCTCAGGTGACAGCAGATGCTGGCGAGGATATGGAGAGAAAAGAACACTCCTCGATTGGATGTGGGATTCCAAGATTGCACAAACACTGTGGAAATTAGTCTGGCAGGTCCTCAGAAATTTGGACATATTACTACCTGAGTACTCAGCTATACCACTCCTAGGCATATATCCAAAAGATGTTCCAACATATAACAAGGACACATGCTCCTCTATATTCATAGCAACCTAATTTGTTATAGCTGGACGCTGGTAACAACCCACATGTCCCTCAACAGAGGAGTGGACACAGAAAAATGTGGTACATTTCTACAATGAGTACTACACAGCTATTAAAACATATGAGATTTTCAGACAAATGGATGGAACTAGAAAATATCATCCCGAGTATGGTAACCCAGTCACAAAAGAACATACATACACTGATAACTTGATATTTGGAAAAAAGCTCGGAATATTCATGATACAATTTACAGACCATATGAAGCTCAAGAAGAAAGAAGACCAAAGTGTGGATACTTCAATCCTACTTAGAAGGGGAAAAAAAATTACTCACAGAAGGAAATATGAAGACAATGTGTGAAGCAGAGACCGAAGAAAAGGCCATGCAGAGACTGCCCCACCCGTGGATCCATCCCATATACAGGTACCAAACCCAGACAATATTGCAGATGCCTAGAAGTGCACACTATCAGGAGCCTGATCCAGCTGTCTCCTGAGAGGCTCTGCCAGAGCCTTAGAGATACAGAGGCGGATGCTTGCAACTAACCATCAGATTGAGCTCCGGGACCGCCAATGGAGGAGTTAGGGGAAGAACTGAAGGAGCTGAAGAGGTTTACAACCCCGTAGGAAGAACAACAATATCAACCAAGCAGACCCCTAGAACTCCCAGGGACTAAACCATCAACCAAAGAATACACACAGAGTGACCCACGGCTCCAGCTGAATATGTAGCAGAAGATGGTCTTATCTGGCATCAGTGAGAAGGGAGGCCCTTGGTCCTGTGACCTAGTCTGTCTTGATGTACCAGAGCAGAGGAATGCGAGGGTGGTGAGGTGTGGGGTGGGGCACCCTCATAGAAGCATGGGACTGAGGTATTTTAAGGGGAAACTATGAAGAGGGATAGCATTTGAATTTAAATAAAATAACCAATAGAAAATAAAAAATAAAAAAGTAAGAATAAAAGAAATCTAAATTGCTTGATTTCAGTCTTGAGTTTGATTAATTTTTCTGCCATCTACTACTCTTGGGTGTATTTCCTTTTTTCCGTAGAGTTTCAACCTATACTTTTAAATTGTTAGTATGACATCCCTCCAATTTCTTCATGAAGTGCCTTAGTGCTGTGAGGTTTCCTCTTAGCACTGCTTCCATTGTTCCCCATATGTTTGAGAATGTTGAGCGTTCATTTTCATTGCATTTTATAGTCTTCAGTTTCTTCTTTATCTCTTCTTTGATCCAGTAATCATTGAGTAGAGATGTGCTTAGTTCACATGAATTTGTAAGCTGTCTGTTGTTTCTCTTGTTCTTGAAGTCCAGCTTTCATCCAAGGTGGTCTGATATAAGACAAGGGGTTATTTCAATTTTCTGGTCTGTTGAGGCTTGATTTGTTATGGATTACATAGTCAAGCATGGATAAGGTTCTATGCGGTGCTGAGAATGTATATTCTTTTTTGTTTGGGTGAAATGTTCTGTAGATACCTGTTAGTTCCATTTGATATGAACAGTTTTTGTCTGGATGACCTGTCTTTTGGTGAGAATGGCATGTGAAACTCCCACTCTCGATGGGTGGGATTTCATATCTGATTTAAGTTTTAGTAATGTTTCCTTTACAAATGTGGATACCCTTGCATTTATGGCATGCATATTCAGAAGTGAGAATTCATTTTAGTGCAGATTTCCTATGTTGAGTATGAAGTATTTTTCCTCATCTCCTTTGATTAACTTTAGTTGAAGGTCTTTTTAAAAAATATTAGAATGACTATTCCAGCTTGCTCCTTGGGTTGATTTCCTTGGAAAAAATTTTTTTCATCCCTTTACTCTGAGGTAGTGTCTATTTTCGTTGCTGAGGTGTGTTTCTTGTATGCAGCAGAATGATGGATTCTGTTTATGTATCCAGTCTGAGAATGATGGATTCTGTTTATGTATCCAGTCTGTTAACCGGAGTCTTTTTTTATTGGAGAATTGTGTCCATTGATGTTGAGAGAGCATTGACCAATGCATGTTAATTACTGTTATTTTGACAGTGATTGAGGAGGTGGTGGTGGTGGTGGTGGTGGTGGTGGTGGTGGTGGTGGTGGTGGTGGTAGTGGTGGTGGTGTGTGTATATGCGTATGTATCTGTTTGTATGTGTCAGTTTTGGCATTCATGTTTGTGTGTGCTTTCTTACTTTTCTTTGGCTGTAATGGGATTATTGATTTCCTGTGTTTTCTCAGGTGGAGTTACGGAGTTAGCTTCCATTTGTTGGACTTTTCCTTCTATTATTTTCTGTAGGCTGGAATTATGGATAGATATGGTTTAAACTTTATTTTCTTCTTGGAATACCTTGTTTTCTTCATCTCAGGTGACTGAGAGTTTGCTGGGTACAGTAGTGTAGGTTGGCAATTTTAATTTTTTTGGAGGCTGCAAGATATTTGTCCAGGACCTTCTAAGTTTTAGATTCTCTTTTGAGAATTTAGGTATAATTCTGATAGTATGTCTTTGTATATTATTTTCCCTTTTATCCCTTGAAACTTTTAATATGCTTTCTTTGTTCTATATATTTATTGTTTTGGTTATTATGTAGCTAAGAATTTTCTTTTACAATCTGATCTATTTGGTGTTCTATTGGCTATTGTATGTTTATAGGCATCTCTTTTGCTATGTTTGGGAAATTGTCTTCTAAGATTTTGCTTTAAATATATTTTGGTCCTTGGAGCTGGGACTCTTCACCTTCTGATATTCACGTTATTCTTAGGTTAGGTGTTTTCAAGGAATTCCTGGTTTCTCAAATGTTTTGTGCCAGGATGTTTTTAGATTTAATTTACTTTAATTTTCTTTGACTGATGTATCAATATCTTCTATGGTATCTTCTATGCCTGATATTCTCTCCTATTTCTCTTATATTTTGTTGGTGATGCTTGTGTCTATTGTTCTTATTCTCTTCCCTGATTTTCCATCTCCTGTTTGTTTCCTTATTGCTTTTATTTAAATTTTTATGTCTTGAAAAGTTTTATTGATGTCCTTCATCAGCTTAATTTTATTTCCCTTTATTTCTTTAAGGAACTTTTTCATTTTGAAATTCTTCTACCTATTTCATTGAATTTTCTGTACTTCTTTAAGGGATTCGTTTATTTCCTCTTTAAAGGCCCCTATCACCTGTGTATGGTTTAATTTACGGTCATTTTCTTGTGTGTCAGTTGTATTACGATATTGATGTCTTCCTTTAGTAGGATAGCTGTGCTCCAAAATATCATATTCCCCTTACTCTTGTTAACTGTGTTCATGTAGTGGCCTTTGGACATCTGGCTATCCCTGGATGTTCCTGGAAGGGCAGGTGTCTGGTGGTCAGCCTTGGGCTGCACAATTGGACTAAGGGAACAGAGAGCATCTTGGAGCAGCTGGACATAAGCCAGGGGACACAGAAGATAGTGCATTTTGGGCAGAGGGAGTGCTTTAACTTAGATGATCCTGGTGTAGCAGGTCTGGCTAAGGTGGGTTGAGAAATAGCCATACAATGGAACTAGGGCTTTGAGCAGCAAGCAGCTCAAGGCACTGGGCATGCTCCAGAGGCCTTGGGGAGGCAGGCAGGGGAATGAGGAGTGGTGGTGAATATAATCTGGACATTCCTGATACAGCAGGCCAGCTGAAGGATAGGAGAGCAGTGACTGAACATTCTTTACTTTTAATATTTACAGTGCTTTTCTTCATATGTTTCAGCCCATGATAATGCAATCAACTGAGCCAGGTTTATGCATGGCCACTAGGCAGATGTTGTATAACAAAGGGCTAAATAGGAGTCCACTATGCAATATTCTTTATGCTTATAAAGGCTTACAAATTTTCAGAGTAAATTTTTATATTCAGAACAAATCTGTGACTCTTACATGATCCTTCAATGTAAGAGTTCCTATTTGGGAAGCAATACTGTGGGAATCACTAGAGTTGAATAAAATAGTTTTGCATATTTACAATGCTTAATGTATTATTTACATTGGAAATGATAACTTGACTTAGGTGGTACATAATTTCTAGAACACTGAACATTAATGATCCTGGAATTACTATACTTGCAATGAATCTATTGTCACATGGAAAAATATGTTACTATGCTTCTTTACATGGTATACTGTACTTATTAAAATTCACAATAAGCATACATACATTTATTTGATTGCCAATCAAGGGAGCAAGCAATAAATTGACCAGTAATATATAACCATTTTAGATATTACAATTTTTGAAACTCAACTACTATTAAAACTGCTTTTAAAAAAATCTCCCATACATACCATACAAGAAAAATAAAAATTAATTGTTAAAGAATTTCATAATTTTTTCTGATCCTTAGGATTTCCTTTATGATTAAAATTTGCTATTAATAAGTAACATAATTATGTAAAATATGTAAAGCCAGTCAGATTGTTATTTTTGAATTTATAATGTGTCAGAATGATGAGAAAAAAATATCCAGTCCATGTTAAGATTGTCTGTAGTACTTAGCAATAGGAATCAAAACCATTTGAACAAAACCAGACAGGCTGATAAATGGGATGAAATCAAAAACCCCAAAATAAACCTCCACACAGACACTTGAGTTTGGACAAAGAAACCAAAATCATACAATGGAAAAAAAAGAAAGCATATTCAACAAATGGTGCTGGTCTAACTGGATATCTATATGTAGAAAAATGCAAATAGATCCATATCTATCACTCTGAACAAAACTCAGTTCCAAATGGATCAAAAACATCAACATAAAACCAGATGCAATAAATCTAGTAAATGAGAAAGTGGGGAATAGCCTTGAAAATATTAGACACTAAGATCAATCATTAATAAATGGAACCTCAGGAATTTTGAAAGCTTCCGTAAGCTTTCATAAATAGCATTTTAAAACCAAAGTGAACCAATAACAACCAACAAAACAACAAACAAACAAAAATTCAAAAGAACAAAAGTTAAAAGTTTTGGCCTTTAAATTAATCTTGAATTCTACCTAATTCTAGTGAGACAGCTGTATTCTACCTAATTCTCA
Organism: Rattus rattus; assembly: GCF_011064425.1. NCBI lineage: Eukaryota > Metazoa > Chordata > Mammalia > Rodentia > Muridae > Rattus > Rattus rattus. The sequence goes on along the minus strand of NC_046158.1, from coordinate 73,331,301 downwards.
TGAGACAGCTGTTAGTGTAGGAGAGATGCTATAATGAAAAGAATACTGGAGACTACTACTACTTTTAACTTAAAACAAGTATTTCTTGTCATTTTACCCACATTTTAACAATTTTTATTCTAATTTTAATTTAAGATATTTGTAGTTTATTATTTGAAAACTGGAACATTTTATTTATTTTGTCACTATGTATTCATTCCTATTTGAGTAAGTGTGTGTGTGTGTGTGTGTGTGTGTGTGCGTGTGTGCGTGTGTGTGTGTGTGTGTGTGTGTGTGTGTGTGTGTATGTGTTTGGTATGTATTCAGGCATGTGGGTACATGTATGTGTTTATGCATATGGAGACCAGAAATCATACATGTTGTTCCTCAGACACTGTTGAACACTTACTTTTGTTTGTCTGTTTGTTTCTTTGTTTTATGGGGAAAGATCTCTCACTGGCCTGCAGCTCAGCCTAAGGTGAAGTCAGCTAGAGAGTTAAGTCCTAGGATCTGCTTGCATCTGTTGCTCAGTATTTAATCTCAGAACAGGCCACCTCAACCAGATTTCTTAAGTGACTTCCATAGATTGAATACAGGTTTCTGTGCTCATTTATTAACTAAGATGTCACTAAGCCTCATTGCCCTTTCTGGATCCTATGCATCCCAAGCTGGCCTTAGACATTATAAAATTGAGGGTGACCTTGAACTTCTATCCTCCTACTTGCGCTTTTAAAGTATTGGTATTATAGGTATGAAATATCAGGTCTCGTTTATGCAGTTCTATGAATTGTACTCAGGAACTTGCTAAGCAAACAATATACTGAGTTACTCCCAAAGCTTTCTCTTGTTCTATTTTACATAGACAATCTCAATCTCTGCCCGTCTGTCTATTTGTCTGTCTGTCTGTCTGTCTATCTATCTATCTATCTATCTATCTATCTATCTATCTATCTATCTATCTCCCTTCTTCCCCCTCTCTCTGTCTGATTACCCTTATACTTCATTATGTATCTAAGGATAGCATAACTCATGAATATGATCTCATATTACTTCACCTCAGCTCATCCTACTGAGTCTTAAAATTAAAGTTACAAGCCACGACACATGACCTTTTACTATTTTTACATAATTAAGTTTGCAAACATCTGGTTCATGTGGCCTCATCTCCCATCTGGAATCTAGGTATTACCAGGAGTTATTTTTTTTAATTATATCAGTTTGTGGTGTTGGGGATTTAGCTCAGTGGTAGAGCGCTTGCCTAGGAAGCGCAAGGCCCTGGATTCGATCCCCAGCTCCGAAAAAAAAACCAAAAAAAAAAAAAAAAATCAGCACATCAGTTTGTGGTATACACATAGGTGGTGGTGTTAGTAGAGGTATGTACATGGGAGTGGGTGGGTAAGAGTGTGTTAGTATAAGCATGTGGGTAAAGATGTGTTGGTGAAAGGGTGTGGGTATATGGGTGAAGAGGTATGGTTATGCCTGTGGACATTATGTGCATAGAGTCCAGAAGTGGACTTTTGGAAGTCAGGTGTTCAAATCCATTTGACCATTCTAATGAGCCTTCTTCTTATCCCACAAAATTGAGCTTTTGATGTTACTTCAATAGAAGTTATCCTTGCCATTCAAACTTTTCTTGGTGGTCACAATTTACATGTCTACGGAGATTCTCTGAAATAATATATTCCTTATATTTTTTACTTTGCTCAAGCATAGTAGAGTCACAAGTAGATTTTTGGTTCTTACATAACTTGATTTAGTTTTCTAACCCAATCTTGATTGTTCCTATTTTATTTCAGAAGAGGAGTATACTCTCATCTTTAATTCAATTATTTCTCTTTTCATTTAGTTTTAATTGCAGATTAGGAGTTTACTTTCATATGAGGAAATATCTACCTTTACAGATAAACATTGCAACTTATTGCCTGGGCTGAGAATTGGGAGGATCAGAAAATATATTCTAGACATGCTTGTATTAACAGGCTCCACGCTATGCAGCTTCTGCATGTATATTTTATGCCTACAGATATACATTGTTTAATAATTGATAGAACCAGATACACTTGCTACAAGGAAATGCAGCGTTCTCATTTCATCTGCTTTGGTAGAATCACTTCCTACCCAGGAATTTATGGCAATTCTGTGCTTGGTAAATATTTAATAGCATTAGCAGCATCACAGTCTATTTTTCTTTGAAGAGTACTTAATTATGTCAATTTCCCCAAGATGAGATGCTAAAGTAAAGGAAGTATCATTTGAATTTGGAACAAGTAGGTGAACAGGTAGAGCTCCTTGCATATGTCTCCTCCAACAAAACGTTAGCATGTCTATCTAAGAAGGAAAAACAACACAATTCACTGGACAACAACAATAAATGACTATCTTCATGAACTTCACTCTGCCTGATTAAAAATCTACTTACCATACTTAATGAATGAAGTGTTTGTTGAATTAAGCATGAATATGATTAATATAAGACGGGGATACTGCTTGAAGGTGAAGATGAGATCTCGACCTCAGGGCCCTCTCTGAAATGTGATCAGAGGTCACATTTGTTGTTGTTTGTTTTTGTTTATTTGCATTTTTGACACAAAGTCTTTAATTGTTCTAAAGCTTCAACAGTTGTCTGGGCTTGAGGGTCCATGAACTCCAGGGATCCCCTTATTTTTGCCTCCCTGACATTGGGACCACAAATGTACATCACCACACACAGATTTTGACATACATTGTGAAAATTAAATCATAATCATTTTATTGAATGAACTAACACTTAACCCTCCCCATTTTGGCCTGGATATTAAATTGAATCATATGTAGATGTTTGACAATTTTGACCTAAAATAAAAAGGGTGATTTTATGCATGTCTTCTCATATTCTTTTAGTACAGAAGTCCTGATGAGGTCGAAAAGATGATTCTGTTCATTCTTTCCTGTGAATAAGAGATCATGCTATAGTCTGGACAAATTTTTTATATTATCTTTTCAGTGTTCTATGTCAAGACATTGAGTGACAGGAAAGCTATCAGAGTGAGTAACCAAGTTCTGAATGTCTTTCGTCTTAGTGTACTTGGGTCCTTGTGAAATGGTTATCTTATTCTGTCCTCATGCGGTAACACAATTTCAGTCCTCTCTTGGTACTTAACCATGCAAGGGAAAGAAACATAATTCTCAGCAATGCCAGAAATACTGTTTCTCCTAAAAGAACAAGCAGGAGTGTGGCCCTCTGTGAAGATGGTTCCTTTGATTCAGGTGTATGTTGACAGCATTTTTTTTTGTACCCTACTGAAGGTAAACTTTTAAAGTATACAGCTTTATAAGAATATTAACTTAAAAATCATATTTCTAAGTTAGTTCTCTCTCTCTCTCTCTCTCTATATATATATATATATGTGTGTGTGTGTGTGTGTGTGTGTGGGTGTGTGTGTGTGTGTGTGTGTGTGTCAGGATCGTGGTTTTAACTTACAACATGTTCTCATCATGTTGCCTGTAGGAAGGTATCTACAGCATTTATTAGATTTATGATTGATATAAAAGGGACCAGCTCAGTGGAGGCAGAGCCATGCCTGTGCAAGTGGTCATAGGGGTATAAAAATGCAGACTGAGTAAACAAAGGAGAGCAAACAAATAATCCGCATTGCTCCATGGCCCTCGCTCAGTTGTTGTTGCAAGGTCCTACCCAGATTTCCCTTCATGATGGACTGTGAACTATAAAATTAAATGAACCCATTTCTCCTCAGGTTGTTTTTGGTTATGGAATTTTATCATAGCATTGGCACTCAACCCAAGATATAATTCACTATATGGTTTTAGTTCCTTTGTCAAAGATCAAGTGACAATAGGTGTGGCTTCATTTCTGGGTCTTCTATTCTATTGATCTACCTGCCTGTCTCTGTAGCAATAACATACAGTTTTATTACTATTGTTCTGTAATACTGATTAGATCAGGGATGGTGATTTGCCTAGAAGCTCTTTTATTTTTGAGGGTAGTTTTCCCTATCTTGAGTTTTTGTTATTCCAAATGTGTTCGTAAATTGCTCTTTCTAACACTCTGGAGAATTGAGTTGGAATTTTGATGGGGATTGCATTGAATCTGTAGATTGCTTTTGGCAAAATGGCCATTTTTCCTATATTAATCCTGCCAATCCATGAGCATGGGAGGTCTTTCTATCTTCTGAGACCTTCTTCAATTTCTTTCTTCAGAGACCTGAAGTTCTTGTCATACAGATCTTTCACTTGCTTGGTTAAAGTCACACCGACGTATTTTGTGACTATTGTAAATGGTGTCATTTCCCTAATTTCTTTCTCAGCATGTTTATCTTTTGAGTAGAAGAAGGCTACTGATTTGGTTGAGTTAATTTTATATCCAGCCACTTTTCTGAAGTTGTTTATCAGCTGTAGGACTTCTCTGGTGAAATTTTGGGAGTCACATAAGTATGCTATCGTATCACCTGCAAATAGTGATATTTTGATTCTTCATTTCCAATTTGTATCCATTTGACCTCCTTTATTGTTTAATTACTCTGGTAGGACTTTGAGTACTATATTGACTATGTAGGTAGAGTTTGGATAGTCTTGTCTAGTCCCTGATTTTAGTGTGATTGCTTCAAGTTTCTCTCCATTAGTTTGATGTTGGCTACTGGTTTGCTGTATATTGCTTTTACTGTGTTTAGGTATGTGCCTTGAATTCTTGATCTTTCTAAGACTTTTAACATAAAGGGGTGTTACATTTTGTCAAATGCTTTCTCAGCCTCTAATAAGATGATCATGTGTTTTTTGTCTTTGAGTTTGTTTACATAGTAAATTGTATTGCTGGATTTCCCTATATTGGACCATCCCTGCATCTCCGGGATGAAGTCTACTTGATCATGTTGTATAATAGTTTTGATGTTTTCTTAGATTACATTTCTGAGAATTTCATTAATTTTTACATCAATATTCATGAGGGAAATTGGTCTGAAGATCTCTTTCTTTGTGGGCCTACTTTTAGCTTCATAGAAGGAATTGAGTAGTATTCCTTCTATTTCTATTTTGTCGAACAGTTTGAAGAGTATTACTTTCAAGGGTCTTCTTTGAAAGTCTGGTAGAATTCTGCACTAAATCCATCTGGTCCTGGGCTTTTTGGGGTTTGGAGAGTTTTAATGACTGCTTCTATTTCTTTAGGAGTTATGGGACTGTTTAAATGGTTTATTTGATCCTGATTTAGTTTTGGTACCTGTTATCTGCCTAGAAAATTGTTCATTGATTCCAGATTTTCCAGTTTTATTGAGTATAGGCTTTTATAGTAGGATCTGATAATTTTTTGAATTTCCTCAGTTTCTGTTGTTCTGTCTCCCTTTTCATTTCTGATTGTGTTCTGTGCCCTCTGGCTAGTCTGTCTAAGAGTTTATCTATGGTGTTGATTTTCTCAAAGAACCAGCTCCTGGTTTTGTTGATTGTTTGTACAGTTTCTTGTTTCTACTTGGTTGATTTCAGCCCTGAGTTTGATTATTTCTTGTGGTGTAGTCATCTTTAGTTTATTTGCTTCTTTTTGTTCTAGAGTTTTCAGATATGCTGTTAAGCTGCTAGTGTATATAGGACTGCTAAGCATATACCCAAAAGATGCTCCGATATATAGCAAAGACATGTGTTCCACTATATTCATAGCAGCCTTATTTATAATAGCCAGAAGCTGAAAAAGAACCGAGATGTCCTTCAACAAAGAAATGGATACAGAAAATGTGGTAATTTATACGATGAAATATTACTCAACTATTAAAAACAATGACTTCATGAAATTCTTAGGCAAATGGATGGAACTAGAAAATATCCTGAGTGAAATAAACCAATCACAAAAGAAAACTCATGATTTGTACTCTCTGATAAGTAGACATTAGCCCGAAAGCTCAGAATAACCAATATAAAATTCACAGACCAGAAGAAGATCAAGAAGAAGAAAGACCAAAGTGTGAATGCTTCAATATTTCTTAGAAGGGGGAACAAAATACTCACAGGAATTAATATGGAGACAAAGTGTGGAGCAGACACTGATGGAAAGGCCATCCAAGGACTGCCACATCTGGGGATCCATCCCACATGCAGTCACTAAACCCAAACTCTATTGTGGATGCCAAGAACACATGCTGACAGCACCCTGAAATAGCTGTTTCCTAAGAGGCTCTGTCAGAGCCTGACAAATACAGAGGCAGATACTTGCATCAACCATTGGAGTGAGAATGGGGTCCCCAATTGGGGAGTTAGAAAAAGGACTGAAGTAGCTGTAGGTTTGCAACCCATAGGAAGAGCAACAATATCAACCATCCTGACACCACAGAGCTCCTAGACACTAAACCACCAACCGAAGAATACACAGGGATGGACCTATGGTTCCAGCTGCATATGTAGCAGAGGATGGACCTGTTGGGCATTAATAGGAAGAGAAACCCTTGGTCTGGTGAAGGCTGGATTCCTCAATGTAGGGGAGTGCTGGAGCAGAGATATGGGAGGATGGGTTGATGGCAGAGTATCCTCATAGAAGCAGGGTGAAGGTGTATGTGATAGGAGTTTTCTGGGGGGGGATTGGAAAGGGCATAATATTTGAAATTTAAATAAATAAAATGTCCAATAAAAAGATATTTACTAAATTTTTTAAATAAGGTTTTATTCACTGAATTGGTATCACTACTAATTTCATAAGTAAAATATGAAAACTGAATTTCTTTTAGTACAGATTACCACGAAGATTTTATATTGGGAAATAATGGTTTGACAGGATTTATCACAGAGCATAATGGAGCTTTATTTGTATATTTTAATAAAATGTATTCTGAATCGTTAAAAGAGTGTGATAGTATCAAACTTACTAATTCATATCTTACTGTTAATATGATTTTTTAAGCTAAAGACCGGATGCTTTTAACATAAAGCAGTGTCCAAACCAAGCTTTATACAATCTAGACTTCTGTGCCAAAGACTTGACACAAAATTTGTGTATTAAAATATATGTCTACTGAGCTTCTTTCTTTATCAAATAATTCAATTTTTACTTAACCTTTAAAATATTTTTGAGGATGCTATACAATTCTTACACCATAGTCTCAAAGTTGATGGAAAACTAGCCAAAACTATTATTTTACCCAGAGTTCCAGGATACCTCTTCTATACATGACAAGAAAGCTTCCTTCATAAATCTCAACAATATGGTTGCAGAAAGAAAAACTGCATGGTAAGCACACCCATTGACTTGCCAACATGAACAGGGCATATTTTCCATGTTCTCACCCATAAAGAGCTATAGATAGGGAATGAGCACTGAGATGGAGAAGAGTTTTCTCCCTGTCAGTTCTTAAGGGGTAATATTTGTCCCATCTGTGCCTTTGTTCTCCTACCCACAATGCTGATGCAGTGACAGAGAAGTGTCATGTATGGTGACTTATTTGGGGGACGTTTGCTGCTATTATTATTAATAATAACAATCTTTTTAGGGTGTTTCTGAGAAGTTTACCATTTCAAATGTTTTTGAGGAATATTTGTAAATACTTCTTTTACTGAGACTTGTATAACACTGCTGAAAAGTTTCACAGGAACAAAACTGAGGAAACATCAGAGCTTGATGATTTAGAGTGATAGAATAATCATTAATCAAAGGCTGCTACTAATCTTCATGATATTAGTTCCCGGTTTACAGTAGTTTATTGTCAGGGCAACAGAGACATATATATGAACAATAAAAAAGTCTATTCTAAGGATAGCCTTTTTATTTCCAATTATTATTCAGTCAATGCCATATGTCAAGAATCCAATGTGCTTCTTTTTGTTGTGTGAGAGAATCTTCCTGAAGATGCACAATAGAAGTGTTTACTCACCCCCCAAATAGCAATCCATGACAGAACAATGTAACAGTTATACCAATATCCAAATTGGTGAACCTATGAGTTGTTATTGGGGTTACTAATAGGAGAATGGGTAAAGGGTTACTTATGGGAACAGGGGTGATTTAGGGCAATAGTTTAACCAAATTGCCCACCCCAACACAGGTGACAAGTCACAGAACTACAAAGGAGAAAGGAAACTCTCTGTGTACCCTGTAGGGATGCTGACAATTCTGCCTGCAAGCTGCTATGTGTAGGTGTGCTGTTCAGTGTCTACAAGAAGTCGTTTTCTGCTTCTGTAATCCTAAAGAGGGGTCTTAAAAAATCTTGGAAGTTTTAGCTCTTCCTGCCATGAAGTTTGTTTAATCTCGTCTTTCGAGCCTCATCAACGAGGAAGGAATTGTTACATAACAATTTCTAGGAAGATAAATCTTAGTAATCAAATCTACCTAAACTTTAAATTATCTGATTTTAATTATGGGTTCACATAGAAATAAGTAAGTCCACATAGACACAAACTCATGTACAGGGATTTATAAAATATAAATATCTCAAGTAATTACTTGTACATCACAATGAATATGAAAATACAGAGATAAATATAACTTCTCTAAGACACCATATATATATATGTATATATGTATATATGTATATATATATATACACATGACAATTATGCTTGAGTATTTCTATAATTATACATGGTTTTCTAATGAATTATAATTTATAAACTTCCCTTTATTCATGAAGGGATTATTTATAATAGTAAAAATAGTGAAAAATATGTAAGTATTCTTGTATTTTTTAATTAATATTTCATATTATAAAATACTCGATACTTACTAAAGTGAAAAGAGGATATAAAAGCAATTTGTGACATTTATAAACAAATTGATCACCAGAGTTGATACAGATGAAGCTGGCCAGGCATAAGTCCCTGTTCCCTACAACCTATCCATGTATCCATCTCTCAAACTTTAAAACTCTGTCAAGATGGACAATATTCCTGACAGAGAGAAAGATACTATTTTGTTTGACAAGGATATATAAATAGCCCTCTCTTTATGCTTTAACCTCAAAATAATCTTACCATAGAAAAAAGTGCTAAAGACATAAAAATTCAGCAATTGAAGCCTCAATATATGTGTTAGCTTATATACTCCATGATTTAAAATTATGAAAAATATAGGCCATATATATACATTACATACACACATATTTGTATATATTATATATATGATTCTGATTAAATATCAACATATACACATACACAAGTTTGCCAAAAATCATATATGCATCTCTTATCAGTGATTATTCTGACCTATGTGATTAAGCTATTTTATACTTTAGTGATAAAAAGAAGATCCAAAAAAAAAAATGATCTCCTGAGTCTAAAACCCAATGTCAACTGGTCAATAACTCTTAAGGTTCTCATATAATGTTTGATCATTCTTCCTCCTACGTCTGATTCTTCCATAGTCATTTCATCAGCACTACTCAACACTCAATGATAGAAGAAGCCATCTGCAAACACTTGGTTTAGTTTAGAGGGCTTCCTTTCTTTCCTGATTTGATTCAACTCAGTTGACTCCACACTAGTATTAGAATCCTAGATGTGCTCCGACTCTTCATGAGCTGGTAATGATTTTGGCCCTATTCTGAAAAGTCTTGTGAATGGGCCCTGGTTCGTTTAATACAACTTTTAACTGTTAAGTAAATTGTCACTCTTAAGTGACAATATGTTTACATTTGTGCTATGTAGCATGATATTTAGGAGCACATACATGTGTGTGATATGCAGAGATGATTGTGTCAACTTCACAAATATGTCCATGAACTCATGACACATTTTAAATTACTTTAAAATTATCTAGAAATGCTCAATACATTTTAATTTACTTTAGATATCATCTTAATGTGAGAAAATGTTTTAAAAAGTTTATATTTTCTAGAGTATTTGTACCCTTGGAAACATGATTCTTCTCTTTCTTTCCTTCCTTGCTTTCTTTCCTTCTCTCCCCCTCTCTTTCTCTCCAGCACCTCCTCATGCTCTCAATCACTCTTCTCCTTCATGTATACACATCGAGTTCTCCTTCAATGAGCTCAATTGGTTTAAAAAATTTTCCTTAGATTCCACCTACATTTTTCAGGTTTTTTTTTATTGCTATGGCCACGTATCTCACAGAAACAACTAAAGAAAGAAAAACTTCATCCTATCTTAAATTTTCAGAGGGTGGAAACCAAAGACACATGGCATCATGTTCCTGACCTGTAGTGAAGATCAATGTTATGGTCATAGCAGCATGTGGCAAAAGATGTTCATTCATCCCATGATAAAAGGTGGGGGAAGCATTAAAGCAAGGGGCAGGGGGCAAACTTCTATCCTAAGATCGTGTGAAGGTTAGAAAACTCTTGCTCAGTCTATGAACTATGTGTACGCAAAGAATTTCACTTTCTGGGTACCAAATGAAAGCTGGTGTGACAAACACCAAAGAATTTCGCTTTCTGGGTACCAAATGAAGGCTGATGTGACAAACACTTTTTTTTTCTGACAGTAAGAAATTGTCTTATGGAGGCAACCATCTATGCATGAAGTTTTAAGTACTTCCAAGGAATTTAAGTTTGGATCCTTCATTTGAAAGACAAACAACTCCAGTAGCATCTCTGTTTAAAAGCATACCTTCATCTGAATTTCTCTCTGGTCTCTTGTGGGCGAAAGACTGAATTGTTCAACCACTACCTCAACATCTCCTACCTAGAAGGTTGAACCCCTGCTGGTCTCCTCAGCATGTGCTGGACTCATGCTGTCTCTAATCTCAATAATTCCCAAATCTTCCTTGGACTCTGTACTCCAAGGGATGCTTTCCGGGTGGTTCTGCCACCACACAGCCTCAGGTCCTGTAGGAGCCCATTTCCCTCACAGTTGGAAGTGCATCCCCCTTGCTGATTAACCTGCCTGCCCCAATGCAGTTCAAACCCACCCACCCCTCCTCTCTTACCCCCAATTTTCAGAGCGCCAAACTTCATCAGAAGTTTGTCAGTGTTCCTTTTTCCCCCTCTTACAATCCAGGTTGACACCAAAGAAACTTCGTAAAACAGAAGAGATTACATTCCTGCTAGCTGAAAACCACTGAGCAATTTCTGATTAAGTAGACTGCAATATGCTTTAAATTTAGTACACCACAAATTAAAAATAATGATTAAAATCTTCCCAATATGACATTATTTATCCAGAAGTTCTTACACTGTTCCATATAATGCATGTTAAAAGTAACATGTACAGATACAAATAAATTATATAATATATATTTATAAACAGATTTTCTTATTTTGGGTTTTCTGTATCTAATATGGTTGTTTCTATCACCTTAGAACCTGGCATGTTTGAACTTGGAAGTCATTGCTTTAGTAGATTAAACTCATTTCTTCCTTTACAATTCCACTGTGTCCTGACTTTCTTTCTTTTAAAGAAGAATACTGATTTTTTGGCTTATATTCTGTATATAACAGAGAAAGGCTACAGGCAAAATCAGCATTGAGTTTATGGTTCGGGTTATAGAATATATATATATATATATATGTATATATATGTGTGTGCGTGTATAATATATAAAATATTTAATATGTATGTTTGTGTATATATGTAAATATATGCAAATATACAATCCATTTAATAATTATATACAATCCATTGAGTCAATATATATATACATATACATATATATGTATATACACATACACATATGTTCAAGTGTGATAAAATAAAGAAAAACAAGTCATGAATATAGGAGAAGACATAAGAAGAATTGAAGTGGCAAAGAAGAGGCTTATATATGTTAATATAATACTCACATATAACGTTTTCAAATTATAATTGAAAAACATAATTTGGAACCGTTTGTACATAATAACTACCTAGAACTTCCATAGTTATCAATGAAATTTCTTCATCAGATCCTAATGAATCTGGAACCAGTAATATTTTTAATTCAGTCAAATCAACTGGCAATATATTTAAAAAAAGAGAAAAATGTTTGTGGTTGTGAGTCTAGCATTTAACACTTAGCCATCTCTCAATCCAAAGACCACATGAAGCTCAAAAATAAGGATGACCAATGTGTGGATGCTTCAGTCCTTCTTAGAAAGGGGAACAAAAATATTCATAGGAAGAGATATGGAGACAAAGTTAGAAGCAGAGACTGAAGGAAAGGCCATTCAGAGACTGCCCACCTGGGGCTCCAGCCCATATACATACAACCACCAAAGCCATACAGTATGCTGATGCCAAGAAGTGCATTCTGACAGGAGCCTGATATAGCTGTCTCCTGAGAGGCTTTGTCAGAGCCTGACAAATGCAGAGGTGGATTCTCAGAGCCAACCATTGAACTGAGAACAGGAGCCCCATTGGAGGGGTTAAAGAAAGGATTGAAGGAGCTAAAGGGGTTTGCAATCCCATAAGAACAACAATGCCAATCAAGCAGAGCTCCCAGGATCTAAGGCCCTATCCAAAGAGTACACATGGACAAGCCCATAGCTCCAGCTGCATATGTAGCAGAGGGTGGCCTTGTTGGGCACCAATGGTATAGAGAAGCCCTTGGTCCTGCCAAGACTGGAGCCCCCAGAGTAGGGGAATGTCAGGGCAGGGAGGTAGGAAGAGGTTGGTGGATGGGTTGGAGAACACCCTCATAGAAGGGGAGGATGGCATGGGGGTTTATGAATGGGAAACCAGGAATGAGGATAACATTTGAAATGTACATAAAAAATACCAAAAAAAATAGTAAAATCTATTGTAATTCAGCTTGATGGTATGGATTCTGATTGTTCCAAGTATTGCATTTTCATTTTTATGCTCTTAATTTTCTATAAAATATATGCTGACATGAATTATTGTGGCTATCCTTTCAGTGGTTTAAATTTCTTGAGTTAGGGGTTCAGGAGAACTGGAAAGTGCATCTTCCTGTGTTTCTCGGTCACATTTCTTTTATCTATGTGCTTTTTGTTTAAGTGTTTCTATAGATGATAAATAAGCTCTTTCAAACCCTATTTCAGCGGCGGTTCTGTGAAAATCACACAGCAGCTTCACAGTTTGTGAACTAATGTGACTGCACCATCTAAAATGTCTGGTGACACCTAGACAAGAATGTCAAGACAGAGTTAAGAGATAAGAGATAAGCATTCTGCATCTTAAAAATTGGCTTTAAGAAGGGAAATTATGATCATTAAGCAGTAAAAGCAGATACAGTGGAAAAACTGCAATTAACATGGTAAAACTTAAAAAAGTGTTCACATTTACTCTGTATCTCTCTCCTTCCCTCCCCAACTCCTCCCTCCCCCTCTCTCCCTGTGTGTGTGTGTGTGTGTGTGTGTGTGTGTGTGTGTGTGTGTGTGTGTGTATGGAACAGATCATGTGCAGAAAACAGACAACAGCTTGCAGAGATCAGTTCTTTCCTTCTACCATCATGGTTCATGGAGTCAAACTAGGGTCATTGACAGGATTGGTGGTAAGCACCATTACCCACTGAGTAAACCTATCAGCCCTCAGGAAATTGAGGGGTATTTTTGTTGTTGTTGTTGTTTGTTTGTTTGTTTGTTTTGGTGAAACAGCCCTAATGAGATCATGTCAAAACTATTTTAATATTTCTTCTCCTTCATGGACAAGATCTACTTCTTCTTTTCTCAAATTTCTTAGCTGAACAGGTCCTTATGCTTAGTATTAACCCAGAACCTGAGGACCTGCTGCTACTTCATCATTTCTTGCCTAGCATCTGTCAGGGTCAGCCGAGTTCCTGGGTTTATCATCCAGGGTGTCTTGGGAGCCTTGCTTGATTTTCTCAGACATTTTGAATAAATTCAAGTTACTAATACTAATAGCAATTAGTTGAGGTGGGATATTCCTAACCAAGTCTATCTGAACATTCTCCAATTGTAGCAGCTAAGAGCAAACTTTGTTCTTCTGAACTTCAGGATAAGGCTGACATTTGTTTAACAATCTCATTGTTTTTCTCACCCTGAAGAACGTTTGATGCTGAGCAGACCAAAGATGTAGGAAAAGACCAAAGAGGGGATGATGGCTGCAAAATGAGAAAGCAGAGATGGGGGGGAGAGGCATAACCAATAAAATGTGATGTGCTTTCTGGTCTATAGGTAACCAAGGCTACAAACTTGAGCACACTCAGCACTAAGCTACAAGACTTCCAGAGGTGAAATTTGTATAAAGTTACACAATGGAAGCACAGGATAATATGAGGAAGGATTGAGATACTATGTCGATATTCAAAGAGACAAAGGCACAATACAGAAGGTATATCTTGATAAGGATTTTAAAGGATAGGTATAATTGGAGTAAATGGAGCCGGAGGCCAAGAAGGTGTTTTCCATGCAAAGGTGCATTTTGCTGGAGTATAAAAAAGGGTTTAGGGTTATTAAGTAGAGTAGGTAAGAGTGGGAAAATGGGTCTGTCTAAAATGTACTAGCCTCTGCACTCCAGCAAGTGAAAGTACGGCAGCATGCTGTGAAGGATGGCAAGAGTCCTTGGATGTGTTTTAGCACAGGGTTAACAGGATTAGATTTTCGGCATTGCTGACAGCATTCTGCTAAAAGCAGAGTTTTGCAGTGTTGAGAAATGTTGAGGCTTCATGTTAATACAAAATTCTCTTTCCTAAGGGCTATGAAGAAATTCCTACTGAGGTGTAGTACAAATGTATTGCACTGTGCCCCAGAGTCAGGAAGAAGGCCCATTAAGGGGTTTCATTCAAGACCCTCTGTCTATAATGAGTGAGATGGTGTGTTAGCTCTGTCTGGAAGCTTTTTGGATGACTGATGGTGCTGAGGCATCTAATTTAAACTTACTTGGATTTATCTGGCCTGAGGGAGTTGCTGAAATATTTTAACCGACAAGGTGGGGATTAACTATTAAAGAGTGATAGAAAAATCAGCCAGGTGTCTTACCTGAGAGGCAGCTAAGGCCTCAAGCAAGTGAAGAGAAAAGCACCAGCAAAGACTCCTGGGATGCATTACTTAAGGCGTTGGTCCTTCCTTTGGCCTAAGCAGAAATGCTAAGTCTATCCCGCCTGTGGATTCTGAACAAGTCACAACAGAGGTCGATGAACTGGACAATATACTTGGATAGCTTTGATCTTAAGTGTCTGCCCAGTGCCCTTTCCTTTGTTGTGGGCACTGGCTACTGGAAATGAAAGCTCCAAGACTTGCCAAGGCCTTTTTAGGGCTATTGGGAAATCTCTTGACTGCCCATCCATTATCTGCCTATCACCAGCTTGATTGATACCAATTTCTACTTCAACATCTTCAAGCATCTGCCCCTTGCCATTTTACTGAATCCGATTTTCTGGCCAAGAGCTCCAGTAAGTATAATTCTGGTCCATCTATCTAGCCTGCTTTCTGTAAGAAAGAAACCTAGCTTCCAACTCAGGCCTTGTTCCTACTAGAGATATTCAGTGAGCGTTACAGATGTGTGTGCATAATTCTACATTGTTCACTGAATAAAAATCAATCTAATAGGAGCAGGGGCTGAGTTGGAAGTTGGATTTCCTTCTTAGAAAAAGAAAACTAGATAGAAGGAAGAGAAGTATGTGTGTGTGTGCATGTGTGCGTGTGTGTGTGTTTGTGCATGTGTTCATGTGTGTGCTGGTATACGTGTACATACATGTGCATGTTCATTTTGTGCATACACATAGGGAGGTCAGCGGATAACCTTGAACATCCCTTCTTCAGAAACATTTCATCTTTGTTTTTCTAAGACAAGAGTCTCTCAGATGTCCTGGAATTTACCAAATAAGCTATTCTAGGTGTCTGGTGAAACTCAGAGACCTATCCCACATCCATCTCTCCACTAGTACTATAAACCTACAAGTAGACCTGCATTTTGTATGTGTTGGGTTGGGAGACAGGTTCTAGGAGTCTAATTCAGGTCTTCTTGCTTGCAAGGAAAGCACTTTACAAACTAAAGACTCTTCTCAGTGTAGACGTCTTCGTTTTTGACAAACCGTTTAACTGATCCAAATGATAGCTACATAGAGAAGTTTCTCTAGATTGTAAGTTACCTGAAAATACCAAATCAATTTTGCTAAATATTATGCTATAGTGCCTAACTGTGAATATTTTACAGAGAACACAATTTGTCATACATTTATTTAAAAGACAATAGTGTGGCCACATTTCATTATTTAAACATGTTGTTATTTGCTTATTCAAAAGACAAAAGTCTATCACAGACTCGGTTATTGTTATGGCTATTCATGATTGTCAACTTGACTATATCTGTGAAGAATTACAATCCAGAATTGAAGGGCTCACCTGTGATCTGGATCCTGAGGCTGGAAGACGCAAGTTTCTGACCTGGATCTTTGCATGGAGATCTGGAGTCATAGAGGCTATGAAAGCTTAGGCCCAGGAAAGGCAATGCACACTTTAATCCCAGGAGACTAAAGCAAGGAAATCTTTGAATTCAAAGTCAATCTGGGCAAAACAAGTCCCAGATCCAGGCATGGTGTTATATACCTTTAATCTGGGCCACACCTTCTGCTGGCGACATATATAAGGACATTGGAAGAAGAAAAATTTGCTCCTTGCCTGCTTGCATTTATTTGCTAGCACTTCTATTGAAATCTACTTCTGTAGAAGACCAGCTAAAACAGCTAGCCTCATGGGATTGAGCAACTACTAGGCTTTTGGGCTTCCTATTCACAGCTGACCTTTGTTGTGGTAGTTGCACTACAGGCTGTAAGTGAGCACAATAAATTCCCTCAATATATAGAGACATTACATATGTTTTGTGATTCTAGAGAATCTTGACCAATACAGTGGTTAAGCAATTGAAAGGACAAGGGCATTGCAAAGTTCCCTGTAACCCCTCAAGTAAAATGTTTTCCACCCTAGCCAAGGAGTTGTTGCAACTGCAGGCACACTGCACACATGTACTGATGTTAACAGTTTTCCTGTTACAAGTTTGACAGCATGAGAACAAAATGTTGCCAAATTAGAAAGAGGAAGCAGTGCAGTACAGAATCTGATCATGGCTCACATGAGTAAACTAAGCAAACTATAAGAAAAACAAAAACAAATCTTCCTTGTTTGTTTGTGCATTTGTTTTGTTTTCAGTAATTAACATGATCTCCATGGAAAATGGCAAAGAACATTAGGCTGTTTCTTCATCAGAAAATGATAGAAATAGCAGAAATTAAGAAATTTAGGTAATTGTTGACTACAATTGCCACAGTGGCAAGGGGACAGCCCCTGCCAAAAAAGACCTATCCAATACATTAATGATGAAGAAAACCATATAAAAATATCCAAGAAGATAATGAGGCCTCTATCTTTGATGCGTTTTGTGGTGAAGTTGGATTAGTCATGGGGACAACTCAGCACAGTCTCATTTACATGATATTACATGACATTTAGGACTCAGGTAGCCTACAACATGTGGGCACAATAAGGAGCTATGGGGATACCATCTGTCCAGTTTCCCTACACCTCTCTAGCTACCATAATTTTAATCTCCCCTTGGTTGAACTTGAGCTTAGTATAGGTAGCAGATGTACAAAATTATCTAACTATGTTCTCACTCAAAGTCTTCTTATTCAAATCCATATATATGTGTATATATATATGTGTGTATGTATATATAATGCACATATGCAAATATATTCGCAAGATTTATTCAAAAAGTTGAAGTTCTAGTTCAGCTCCTCCAGGCTTTGGGATGATAATTAATAAATCCTATAATAATCTGCTAAATTTTTGACGTTTACAATTCTGTGAAACTGCAATGTCTTATTAATCTCTTGGGTGGTGGAAATTACTAATGTAGCATTTTGAATATCTGATGTGTATGTCCACAGAGACTTACATTAGTCAGGTTCAGTGCTATAGTTTATAGACTTTCTTATTTTTAAACTGGAGATTTCTTATATTCCCATGAACAGTGCACTGAATATAATTAATAGCATTTCCTATGCTACTATTAGACAATTTTGATACTTGTTTATTTTACCCCCTCCTCTTCACTGTTAGAAGGAAGGCTATGTTCCTGACCTATAACTCAGACAAGATTCAGATAAATTTCCTAAGCACATAGGTATAGAAAGAATTCCTTATGTACTATGTGGGTGTATCACCTGTCATTTAAAAACCGCTGGGCTATTATATGAGGCAAGAAATGGAAGGTAGGAAATTTAACAGAGAGAGATAGGATTCTTGGAAAGAGTCAAGGTGGGAGATTCGCCACCCAGACTCTAAGGAAATATGTATGAAACAGAGGAAAAGTGACCAGCCATGTGGTATACATAGAGTAGAATAAATGGGTCTTCTAAGTACTGAGCTAGTAAGGGAACAAGCCCGTGCTTGTGTCTTAGAGATTTATTCATACCTAGTTTCTGAGTTATTATTCAGGAACAGGGGTGCAGGTGCAAAAGCAGTTACACATAAACTCTGAACTCTCAGGACATAATGAGGCTACAGATCTTATCTACAGGAAAGACTTATCCTCCAAATTTTAGATGTCAAAGTAGTGTGTGCTGTTCAATCCTCTTCAGGCTGCACACTAAAGCCAGTACATTGAATGCTCACTCTGTGTTCATTGGTCAAAACAATGCTTAAAGTGGATTTCTCAGTTTTTCTAAATCACATCTCGACAAGCATCTTTCCCCACAGGAAGTCCTCCTGCTTTAACATACATGGAGATTGGGCAAGGAAGGTGTTTATTACTTGAAGTCTATCTCAATATTATGAGGAACATGTTCCCTTACTACTGTTATGATGCAAGACTGCTTTAGGCTTATGTACCATAAGTTTAATTGTAGAATACCTTAATATAAAAGGAGTTTCTTTGACCATCTCCAATCTATCTCTTATAATCTAAGTAAACTAAAATTGTAATGCTTTTAATGTAGACAAAATAGGACAACACAGAAGAAAGCGATTGTGAACCAAAATTGAATTATCACTAAGTATGCACAAGCATTTTTAAAGTCCTGGAGACCTCAGAGTCATTAAAATTAACCAGTTTATGGCTATGGTTTGAAAGTTTTCCAACAAAGTTCATTAAACTTAATCCCCAAATGTATATGCTAATGGAACTAGGGGGTAAGAGATATTATTGGAATTAGATGAAGTTATTGATTGAGGTACCCACAATGGCATTATTAGCTGTACAATTTGAAGAGATACCCAAGTTGCATCATCACTGGATAACGTGTCCCCTTCCATATTTATGCTACATCAGAATGTCATCACCAGAAGCCAAGCACATAGTAGCTATACTTCACATTTATTAGCTTTGGAACTGTAAAAATGTACTTCAAAAGTAACTTAGGTTAGAAAATAAACTTGAGTATTCTACTATTGATGGTAAAACACACACACACACACACACACACACACATTCAGAAAAGCTGAATTAAGGCAACAGATTTCTGAGTCAACAACAGCAACAATAGCAATAGCATCCTCACAAAGACTACTTGTAGAGGTTTAAATATTTGCATTGAGAATCCAATTATTTTCTTCAGATTGATATTCTCATGCAAGACCCACTAACTTTGGAGCATCGGTTAGTAATAATTTGGTTAAGGTGTACAGTGATTTGTGGACACGTCCTGATAACTTTGCGGCCTTGTCATCATGTTTTTTCCCTATTTATATATCCCATAAATACATCCAAGTTATCCGTTACTTCAATCCATATTGCTTCAAATGCTAATGTTCTTGATGTATGAATATCTTCAATGTTTATTATTGGCACTGTCCTAACATAAGCGACACAGAGACTTCCTTGGATTATGAAAAACTATTACTTGGAGTTCAAAATGATCATAAAAGACAGTGCCCATACTTAAACCTTAGAAACATTCTTACTGAAGGCAGCCATACATTATTGCTGACGATAACACCACTTTAGATGAGAAAACAGATCTATTTTGATTGCATGCTGCTTCTGTACTCTGCTTGTGACTTCTCATCTTTCAAATGGGAATAATGCTGAAATAAGCATGCTTGTTCAATTGAAATAGATTTAAGCACGCAGTGGACTCACATGGTCTCCTGCAAATACTAAAGTTGTTTTTCTAGTTATAATTAAATTAAATGAGAGATTTTATTAGTTGCTTTTTAGAGTTTATTTGTACTTGGGGTGATATAAACAGAAATGGTCCATTGAATAAGGCTTAGTGAAATATAGCAATTGCATTTTTCCTTTGTCTAAAGCAAGCTAGCTCTTTTAAACTTGCCTTTCATTTGGAAACACACAAAGTGGACATAAAATTACAGGGTCGTCTCCTGTGGAAGAAACAGCTAGATTTCTATGTAAGATATGTTCATATTTCTTTTTCTTTTTAATGAATTAATTTATTTATTCATTTAACATCCCAATATTGACCCTCCTCTTCTCCCAGTTGCCCCCTCTCACAGCTTTTCTTCATCTTCCCTCCCTCCCCTGAGAAGAGGGATCCCCTGGGTATCACACACCATCTCACATCATTCACTGTAGAACTAACTGGGTGCATCCTTCCTCACTGAGGACCAACAATTTCCCTAGCGGGATCCACAGTCAGCAACAAATTCAGGGGCAGCCCTTCTCCAGTTGTTAAAGACCCACATTAAGACCTAGTTGTATATCTGCTGCCTCTGGGTGGGCAGAGGAGCAGCTCCAGTCCACACTTGTTCTTTGGTCAGTGATTCTGTCTCTGGGACTCCCAACGGGGCCACATTAGTTGACTTTATTGTCACAGGAAGACCAACTCTTATATTTCTAATGTATATGGTAAGTGTACTATTAGAGGCAATGTAAAACAAAACTTTATTTTAAGAATTTATTGTGAAAAATAAATCCTACAGATAACATTATTACAAATATATTGCATCTCTTCATTTTTCTCTTTTTTAACTTTTATTGGTTCTTTTATTTATTTACATTTTGAATGCTAGCCCCCTTCCCTGTTTAATCTCTGCAAAACCCTATTCCATCCCCCTTCCCTTGCTTCTGGTGAGAGTGCCCCATCACCCAGCCACTCCTGCCTCCTTCCTAGCATTCCCCTACACTGGGACTTGAGGCCTTCCTGGGACCAGGACCTCCCTCCATTGTTGCCAGATAAGGCCATCCACTGCTACATATGCAGCTGGAGTCATGGGTCTCTCCATATGTATTCTTTGGTTGATGGTTTAATCCCTGGGAGTTCTGGGGTGTCTGGTTGCTTATATTGTTGTTCTTACTATGGAATTGCAGCTCCTTCAATCCTCTCCTAACTCCTCCATTGGGTTCCCTGTTCTCACTCTGATAGTCGGCTGTAAGCCTCAGCATCTGTATTGGTCATGCTCTGGCAGAGCCTTTCAAGGGACAGCTATATTAGGCTCCTGTCACCAAGCATTTCTTGACGTTACCGATAGTGTCTGGGTGTGGTGGCAGCATATGGTATGGATCCCTAGGTGGGGCAGTCTCTGGACTGCCTTTCCTTCATTCTCTGCTCCACTCTTTGTCCCTGTATTTTCTTTCAATAGGAGCAATTTTGGTTTAAATTTTTGAGATGGGTTAAATATATTCATATCACTGTAGAACATGGGCTGTATTTTGAAATTCATGGGTTAATCAGAAATTCATGCTAAAAAAAATACCCGCATGTGAAAGCAGAGACTGGGGGACCTGAACGCCCTAGCCTACCCACTGCTAGCCTTTTACTTTGGTTTCCTTTTTATTCTATCCTGAGTGTTGACTTTACTATGTGTGGCATTCTGCCTGTCCATGAAAGCTTCACTCAGTTATCTCATGGCAGTTTGTCGCCATCAACTCATAAAAATGCAAACAGAGATGGCATTGCCAGCCTTTAAGGGAAGAAATCCAGTAAAGAGCAGTAAGTCATCACAGAAATGCTTATCAATTCATTTTTACAGAGATTTCCAGCATCAGAAACATTCTTTGGTCTTGATACAATACTTTCATTTCCTAGAGAGGTTAGTTTATGAGGATGAAATCCTGAGAGCATCTATCTGAAAGGTCAGGCCCACATTAGTTTTGTCTCTTGCTCAGGGACTAAGAACCATGATTATCATTTATCTATACAATCACACAGCTGATCAATATGTTCCTGAATTCCCAAAGAAACATGGATGAACAGTAGAAAATGGAAATAGTTGAATAATGCCATTTCTAAAAATGTTATACATAGATTTCTATTATATTCTCTTTCTTCTCCATTTATTAGTTTGACAAGGTAAAACACTGTCTTGAGTATATGGGTAGTGGCAGATGCTCATTTATAGGGAGAACTCCACACTTTACAGTATCTGCACTAGGCCCATTTCTCTCCTACACCCAATTTAAACTGTCCTCAGCGATATTGTGTTGCTATAACATCTGACAGGTTCTTGGTTAGCATCCCGAGAACACAGTACGAAAAAATGTTTAATAAAAATAAATAAATATTAGGAGAAAATAAAGTGCTTAACTTTTTATTTATTGTCTAGTGAATGTCCATGTTAACACTTAGATAGCATTCGCTGCTCAACATTTTCACTCTCAGAATTATCCTGAATACATTTCTTGCCTGCATGCTCCGATCTTCCAATTCTATATTGTTTCAATAAATAAATAATCTCTGACCGTGAGTGAATGGATGAGCAGATGAATAAATGAATGATAGGAGAGAGGGAACATGAAATGAATTAGTCAACAGTTGAATAAGTACCATCTCTCCCAGACAGATGGGCTGAAGCGAAGTTCAAATAAATATTGCTTAACATCAGTTGAATTATTTAGATTTGTTCCTAAATATTTCTCCCCGTATTCTTCTGATTTTCACATCAGCAAAAAAAAAAAAAAAAGGGTACTTACTGCCTTAATTTTGTCTCCCTCTCTCCCCAAGCTTTCCTTCTCAAGGAATTTTCTGACTATCTTTCTCTACACTCACCTTTCCTTCTTGTTATCTATGCAACTGAAACTGGAACAGATCTGACCTTCCAGCTAAAACTCGGATAAACAAGCCAAATGCATCGGCAATAGAAACTGGAGATGCTGCAGAATCAAGTTTTCGCTATATCATTAAAAATCAAAGAATGAGCGTCTCAATACCTCTAAGTATAAAAGTCATAAAATTACTTTCTGTTCAGGTGTCTATAACAAAGTGCTTGAAACTGGTGGCTTACAAATGACCAAAGTATGTTTCTTAGAGCTTGGGAGGCTGGAGATTTAACATCGTGGCAGATTTGGAATCTGGAAATTGGAATACTCCTAACCATACCTGGGGCCTTCTTGCTGTGTCGGCACATGATAGAATGCTATGGCAGATTTCTGGTATGTCTTTTAAAGATGTTAAGGCAAATTATAAGGGCTTCACCTTCATGGTCTAACTACCTCCCAAGCTGCCATTCCCTAATACTAGCATTCAGCAGATTAGTATTTCAATGCTTGGATCATTGAGGCTAATAAATGTTCAGACTATAGCTCTGAATTTATATGCACAGCCATATTGTACCAGAACTTGGAAACAGTAACCAAGGAAGAAAAGAGTTAAAAGCCTCAAATAACAAAATTCCCAGTGAATTACACCCTACTTTCTCATTAATGTTCCTGGTTATTTTCCTTCTTAAAAGATCAGTATAAGCCTGTCTTGATTCACTATCACCAGCCTATTTTTGATGTACATTTTTAATCTAAACTAAGGTCCATACAAACAACTTGTACTTTCATGAAGTAACGTCTCTTTTGAAGAAGCAAAATGCATACATTGTACATGACCAGAAAGTAAAATGAACCTGAGAACAGAGACAAGAGAACAGGATAACTGAAGGGACTGTAACCAATTCCCAATTCAGACTCTCTCCAGATGAACCCAGTCCTACCCCTTCATATCACCTTGAAACTATTAAAGCACTAGTCTCCTTTTTGTCAAAGACAAGAAAGCAAGAACATTCCATCTTTGAAGTCACTCTGCCTTTACCATTAGGAAAAAAAAATGCATCTACTGAAGGCTTTTTTTTTCAACACAGCAACACAATGAAAGAGTAAGTGGCTTTGTACTGAAAAATAATATAGAAAGATAATTAAATCTCAGGGGCATTTTTTCGTCTAATGCAGGAAGAAAAACAAGCATCAAGGCTGCTCCCAAAGACACTGCCCAACCTGCCGTCACCACTAACGTGAAGTTGAGAAATGAAAATTCTGTGCTTGATTTGTTTTTACTTTTCAAGAAAGGGAGGTTTAATATTCATCGGGGTGGGATGGAAGGAGGAAAACATCTCTGCTGTTATTTTCAAGGGGTTTGAATTGCCTGTTCATACCTCTGAAGGTGGTCTGTTTTATAAGGATGGTTGCTAGAGAGCAGGCCCATTTGAGTGACTATTTTAAAACTGAACTGTGCCATCATTCGCCATGCTTTTATTGGCAGAATTGAGCCAATTAACTGGCACTGCCAAAATGACTGCTGCACTGTCAATTTCGCCAGAAGACATGAATAAAGATGCAGATTGCTAGAAATTGTCTTCCCCTAAACTACCGATATTTAAATTTTAGAAAAAGGCAATGCTGTACTCTTCCTAATTCTAGACAATTTGCACATTCAAGGTTTGGGTCAGAAGAGGCATTTTAGGCTTCTCTAACATATTCTCTACTCCTTCTGGCATAAAGTCATCACAGGACCACTTCTCCGTGAGGCCTGAAGCAGACTCCAGTAAGGGGGAAAGCCTAGAAGTATGCATTCTGCTACAATTCTGATTATATGTTTTCCCATGACATTTTTCTGTTTCTCAATTTTAAAGATGATCATTACAGCATCATCATTCATGCAATTAATAAGAAGTAGAGAACAAAATACAGACTAACCTCTTCTAAGCAAAGACAGATCCACAAACAGTAAAATATATAAAATATAAATTTCCTTGTATACAATACAGGACTGATGTTTCCTGTTTTCAACAGGATTGATCAATTCCTGTTGATTGTCACATTTGATTTTATTCTTCCTTACTGTATTTTATAGTTTACTTATGTCCCTTTTGCTGTTCATACTTGCAAATAAAACAAAGTGAGTCATCAATGAATGTCACTGTATTCTCAAAGAAACAGACAGAGGCAGAGGACTTTATGATAAGGGTTATATTAGTGAGCTGCACTGGTGTTGATACCTGCTAAGAAGAAGAAAAGAAATGGAGCACAATTAGCCACTTGGGTTTTCCTGAAGTCTTGGTAAGGGTGGGGGTGACTAAAGCACAAGAATGCCCTGAAAGCCATTCTTAATGAAGCAAGACCACTGGCACTTCTTCCATTTTACAAACTAGTCTGACTAACAATCCCAAAACATGCCCGTAGGCAAAGGCAAGATAGCCCTCTTTAGAAGACACAACCTCTAAAATGATCCATTGGCTGCAACGCTCTCTCCAGTCCACTCTCAGTAGTTTAGGTGTTTTTTTAGTTTAAAATTGAGTTCACATAACTCATCATAGCATCTTCACATTAACGGAGAATATTTTTACATTTTAATTACAAAGTAAAGCACTGCATGAAGCAGTGTAGATGGCTATCGGTCTATTGTATATCTGTAACATGCTAGATTGTATTATAAATTATATTGTATTATGTATTATATTATATTAATTATGTTATATTCAACACTCCAGGACATATATAGTCTTAAGAGTTCAGCCAGCCAACCAGCATAGGACATGTCGAAGAGGTGAGTTCAAATCATACAGCACTGCCAATGTGCAGAGCAGTGAACATTACAATGGGATAGATAAGGAAAAGAAAATTAGTGCCACAGGGAAAAAATACAAAGCACACTAATAAAAGCTAATGGCAAATGTATAAATATACAACTTTGAAAGCAGAATCAGGAAGGAGATAATATTGGTTCACAAGTAAAGGATATATCTGCCTTGCCTTGTCAGAACAATGAAAAGATAGAGAAGACAGAAAAAGCATGTATAATATACATACATACACACATAGACAGACACAAACGTGTGTGTGTGTGTGTGTGTGTGTGTGGTGTGTGTGTGTGTGTGTGTGTGTGTGTGGTGAACAAGCTATAGACTGGGCATTAGAGATGCTAAAGATTGGGCAGATAAGTTTCCTAGATAAAGCTGTGCAAAATCAGAGAATTCTACTCATGCTTCCCTGAAAGGACTTGATATCATTCAAGATGGAAGGAAGTCAACATAGACATCATTCTATGGCAGTGTTTTCAAAACTGCTCTGTTAGGACAAAGAACAAATTATAGAAAGCTATGAACATAAAGTATAACTTCTTGGTTAAATTTTCAGAATTAATCAAATGGAATTTCTGAAATTCTGTAGTATGTCCAAATTGAAGGAAGAATCAAAGGAGTAGCATAAAACACCATGTGCAGTTTCACAGGACACAGAAGCTGCTAGCTGGAGATTGACCAAACATCTGTGTCCAATCTTCCCCTTTCACCGCCGTCTTATTCTTACGGTGTTAGAAGATGTCCCAAGAAGGTTGCTCAGAAAGCAAGACAATTAAAATGAAGAAATTAGTTGACTATATTTGAGGTTTCAGAATTTGCCCTGTAATTCTTCTGATCACAGTTTGGACCCCCAGAGCCCACGTAAAAGCCAGTTCAGTATATACCAGCTTATTACCACCAGGAGATGGGAAGCTGAGAGAGAATTTACTGAACGCTCACAAGCCAGCTAGTCTCATGTACACAGCGGTGAAGAATGAGAGTGCTTCTCTCTGAAACCACGTGAAAAAAAAATACAACAGCTGCATTTGTTCCCCAACCTCCACAAATTTCATCCTGCTGCATTTGTACATCTCCATGTCACAATATATAAGTGCACACACACACACACACACACACACACACACACACATATATATATATATATATACACATAACCACACCCCACCCACACTGCACACCCATGCTGCACACCCATCCCCTACCCACACACATACATACAAATTATATCTTATTATTTAATTATATCCTATTATATCCTATTATTTAAAGGTAATGTAATGAGCAATTACTGATAACTGAGTGCTTTTCTGACTGTTTATTTAATATTCCACCTCTTACTCCCTGTGCATGCTTTGATAAGCTAGCTGTAATTTAGTTTTCTCACTGACCTTATAGGCTGTATACTGCTGTGATTAAAAGATGAGATACTCAAATGCCTCGTAACCAGTCACTAGAATAAGAGTCTAATACATATTAATTTATTATCACATATTACTCACATTTCAGAGCAGGAGTACTCCACTTTGCAATTCTTTTCCCTTCATAGGAGCATAAAATAGGTCTGCTCAGAATGTTTCATGCAGGTAAATATTCCCTCTTGAGATGATTCCCTGCACCCTTGATGGCAGTGCCTTCCCCCTCCTAGTCAATAACTATTATTTAAGTGACCACTGAATGACACTCATATGTTTCTTAAGTGAATTTAATTCAGAATTTACTAAATTCAGTTGTTTGGGGTTGTTTTGTTTTTCTGTAATCAAACACACTGGTTTATCAGCCTGCGGAGGAAGCAGAAAGATAACCCCAGGGGCTCTGTCAGTTGGGCCTAGCTTAAACATCAAAGAACACTATCAATGTGTAAAATTGCCTTTAGCAAATATTACTTACAGGCCCTCTAGCACAGTTATGCTGAAATGATAAGAAATGTCACTGCAGCCTACTGCACTGAATAAACACACCCAGACTTTAATATCAACTACCTACCTACTTAGAACTCCGATGGCTTACAGTCGCAGTGAGGGAAAGGAAAGGGCTTTGCTTTTCCTTTCATTAATACACTGCAACTCTTCCTATTAATTAGATCAGCAGTATAGCCGGGGGTAGAACTGAGTGAGATTACCTACATTATGCATTCAGAATTCAGTTTATCCATTTTAATTAAATGAGTTCTAAATATAACCACTTACAATTCTTCCACTCCATGAAAGTAATTAAAAATGAAATTAGTTAACATGTCTATGTGACATCATTAAAAAATAGCTCTATAAAAATAAAAATAAAAATAAAATACCTTCACATTCTATTCAGTATGCACGTGGACTCTTTGTGCTGCTGATGGCTAAACTATTAAAACGTTGCATCAGCAATGACCTTGAGAAAGAAATTTTTAACTTATCTGCACATCAACCGATGTCTCTCCTCTTCCTTGATGCTGGTTACTTCCCAGATACGGGTTACAAGTCTGTAAAGCATATTAAATGCCATTTCTCAGCATGTACCACTTCCCAGAAAGTTCACTATAGACTGGTAAAAACCAAGCCACACCTACGTGTACTCTACTTACAGAGTATGTGGTGACTGAACTTCCTCTGAGAACTACTGAGGTTTAAATGGTAAGAAATTACCCATATGATATATGATTACGGAAGCCAAAATAAAAGCCAGTAATGGGAAGGAAAATAAACTGAAAGCATGGATTGAGGCATCTCAATGTTGACCACTCAAACTCGAAACCTAGAGAAGGACTAGATCTGAGGGCCTCTGGATGAACATTCGTGTGTTTCGCTTCCAGGAACTCTGCCTGACTCTCACTCTAAATACCAGAAAAAAATCTCCTGATGTTCCTGGCAGATAGAAGTCATAAAGTTTTTCGTTTGCTTGTTTGTTTTGTTTGTTTGTTTTCTAATAATATTATAGATTTCCTTAAGGACATGTGACGTTTGCAGGTTCTTGATCCTTTCCCCATTCTCTTTTTCCTCTTCCATTTATCTCACTCTCTCTTTAACCTTATATCTCCTCTGAAATCCCTTTTGTACTCTCATACCTAATATATTCTACTGCACTCCCTTCTGCTTGTAAGGACTCTTTCACCTGCTTTTCCAGTCCTGGCCCCTGTACATCCCCCTTCCCCCGCACGTGCGCATGTGAATAGAGCAGGAATGAATATAGGTATACTAGTATCCTTTAAAACATTTTGAAGTACATTCAAACCTACTGTTTCTCTTATCAAAGTTAGCCCTCAGGGAAGGCCATTCAATCTAATTAGCATGATGATAATATGACTTGCTAATTTTTTATGCCAGCCTAAATGTCCTGGAAAAACATAAATACAGACTAGGTCTATTTGCTGACCTCCTACCTAAAGAGTGAGGACTGAGCAGCCCTTGTGAAGGTCACGGTACAAAAGCACAGACACACTAAAATAGAAAGTTTTAATGCTAGATTAGTAGAATGCTTCTATTCACATAACAACTTTCTACCTAGCGGCTCCTCACAAAATATCATTTTCTGTAGTTTGCCATCTCAAATTACAAGAAAACAAATGCAGCATACACAAAAAGAGAGCTGAATATCTGGACACAGAACAAACATTAGAAGAAGATACTGGGAATGGCAGAAGTTGTACCATTTGTACAATGGACTTACAAACACAAAACAACACAGAGAGGAGAAAATTAGCAAAACTTCAGGAGCATCAAATGTATGCACAAAATAGAAGTAATCATCAGAAAGAAACAAGGTATGATGATTAGTGTAAACAAAAATTTAAGTGAAGAATGCCTTTGGTGAGCTTTTGCATAGGCTGGCCAGGCCTGAGGAAGGAATCCTGGAACTCATGTTGTGTTAGTACAAGCCTCTGGAAGGGCAGCCCAGACCGTGGGGTAGAGAAAGCTTAGAGCTGGATGTTCAGAATCTGCAAGAAAATGACAAAATGAGGGAAACCAGAACAATTAGCATTTCAGAAAAAAAAATGAAAAAGATTTGAAGATTGGAGGTTCCATCAAATTAATATCAGACATCTCACAATAAATCCGGGAAACTCAGAGAACATCACGCAGAATAAACATAAAATGAACACAATCTTTTTTTTTTTTTTTTGACTTTTCAGGGTTTTATATAGTCACATGCAGAGGTCCGGTTCATTTCAGCTCCTTCACTGCCAAACCTGGGGGCAGGGACTGCTTAGTTTCTCTGTCTTCTCCTTGTCTGTGAGAACCAGGGTGTAGAGGTACCTGCTACAGCGGACCTTGAACTTCACATTATCCTTGTTCTTCTTGATCTTGACAGATTTGGCATCCTTCCGCCGGGCTGTGAGTAGAAAGTCCTTGATTTCCTCAATTTTCCGAGGCATGGCGACAGGCGCTCAGCTCTGGCGTCAACACAGGAGCGAGCATCGAAGAGAACAGAAAAAGCCAATCACTTTATCTTTAAAGCACAGAAAGGAAAGCAAAACAATAAAAAATAAAAATGGGCAAATTTCCATAGATATATTTCATGAAAATATAAACAAATGACCAAAATGTAAATGAGAAGAAAGAAAGAAAGAAAGAAAGAAAGAAAGAAAGAAAGAAAGGAGGAAAGAAAGAAAGAAAGGAGGAAAGAAAGAAAAGAAAGCAAGGTCCCGGGTTATCTTCCATATGACAATGTACATTCCCGAACACTGTAATTATGTCCAATTTTCACCCATTTATTATATCTCAAAATTTGGGGGAACTGTCAAGAGTAGATAATGAAAAATAAATACTCACTAAGGAAAATATCCAAGGAAGCTTCAGGAATAAAAAACTTTTGTTGGGATATCCTATTTTCACAGTGCGTGCAAGTGTCACTCTGTAGTTTCAATTGTTAATTCTGTACTAGCAGGGAGCTAAGTGTGGGCAGTAACTTGATATTTTCATTTCTATTGTCTATCACCAGGTTTTCTATTTTGTAAATATTCATCCTTCCTCGCCTCGCTAACATGAATCTAGACTAGTGTCAGAGGTTATCTGGCTGTTGATTGGTTTTAATAAAGAGCCGACAACCAATAACTGAGACTGGGAGTATAGTGGAACTTTCAGGCAGTGATGCAGGGAGACAAAAGCAGAAACTGGAGAATGGAACACGGACAGGAAAGGAACAGATGTAGACAAGAACAGAGTTATCTAGAACAAGGCACATGCCAGGTCACAGGCTAGATAGTCAAGTTAAGGAGATCAGCTAGCAGGAAGATGGACCTAGTAAAAGGCTTAAGCTTTAAACTTTATCAGCAGCCTCCATCCCTTTACTTGTACCAGAGGCTGGTCTGAGAAAGTCCCACAGTACAATTTACAGACACATGTGAGCCGAACTACTTTAAACCTCTTGGAAACCATGTAAGCAGAAAGAAAGGAGCACACTAATTTTGAAGCAACCTGAGGTAGAAGACCTTCAAAATATAATATTAAATTATGAGAAGCTATCCACTAAACATAAGGAAGGAATATAGATTTTCTAGGATGAAAAGAAGTTCAGAGAGCTTGTTTCGAGTACTCATACCTTCCAAGAAATGCTGCCGTTCAAAGAGTAGGAAAAAGTAAGTGGGAGACTTGAGGTCTTATAAAGAAGGAAAGAATGTCAATGGAAGACATGAATTTAGCAACATTTCTTATTCTTATCTGACTTAACAGAACATGTCTTTCTTTGTTTATCTCTCTCTGTGTCTCTGTTGCCCAAGGCCTGTGGATAAGAATACAGCTATCAGCTGTCAGTTACTGCTCTTGTGCTACGGTGGTCTGCCATGATCAACACCATTGTGGTCAGGGCAATGAAAGCTACCTATGAAACTTTAAGCCGGCCTCAACGATACACCTTCTCCAAACAGGACAACTTCCTCTAACAAGACTACACCTCCTATTCCTTCCCAAACAGTTCATCTTCTAAGGACTAAGCATGCAAGAATATAAGCCTATGGAGGACTTCTCATTAAAGCTACCCCAGTAACACATGATACTTATAAATAAATACTAACAATAGCATTTGAAAGAGCTGCGGTGTTAGTTACACGTTACAAGCTAACTGCTTTTCTAAAAATGGATGCTGAATATTTAAACCCTTTCCAGTGATTTAGTAAGATATTTACTAGGTGACTCAGAAAGGTATTTCTACTATTATTATTTTATAGAAGAAAACCTACTGACTAGATAGCTTGTATAGGTGTAATGACTTAAGAAACAAAAAAATTGCATTTTGCATTTACATTTTAATCACCTTGTAATCTAGAGGGTAAATTTTTGGAACAATGGCAATTCTTTAATGCATGGGATATATATAAGGGGAAAAATGGTTAACTCATGACAAGTATGTGGTTTTCAGTGTTCTCAGTAATATCGGAGAGGTTAAAGAACAGATATATGCCTGAACATCCGATTTGTTAACCTTTGTTATTCATGTCATCAGTTCACTCACATGGCTATAAATGCATTTAGAAAATTATGCTATGCTTATGTTCAAGTGCTATCTAGAAGACCAAGATTCCTTAAAAAATTACTCTCCTTACAGTTATCTTTAACCTTTCACCAAGTACTACCACATGTTCACTTCAACAGTCAACAGTGGTCTTCGTTGTCTTTGAGGTTTTTATTAAAAACACGCAGTTTGAAATCATCTTTTTTAAGAGATATTTATTCTGTAAGTATTTATTTCTTTTTTATTTATGTGTGTTTGTGTGTGGATGTGTATAAGGTAGTGAAAATATCTGTGGAGGCCAGAAGAGATGAACAGACACCCTTGGAACTGGAGATATAAGGCATATGAGCCACCCTATTTGGGTTCTGGGAACTGAACACAGAACTTCTGCAAGAACAACACAGGTTCTTACCCACTGAGCCATTTCTTCAGCAACAACAAATATCTAATAAGCATATATTATTTACTAATTACTGCTCTAGATCTTGGGAACAAACCATTGTGTAAAAGAAGCGTTTCTGAGCTCCTGTGATCTTTAGTGCAGTGGGTGATGAATGTATACACAAGCAAAGCTTTTCAGTTGTATCATTTATTAGAATAAAGCTTGGAAGGCAAACATGAAAACTGAGTAATATTCACATAAATTTCAGTAGACTATCATAGCTTAGCCTGAGTTTTGTGACATTTCAGTAAAGACTTGAAGTTGATAAAAAAATCAAGTTTAATAAATGGCTAAAAAATATGCCACCGGGCAGAAGCAGACGGATAGGCCCAGATTGTGGATTATGTCTACAAGAGAAAACAAAGAAAGAAGCAAAACCAAGCTTAATGGAGTTGAAGTTGCTCAAGTAGGAAATGGGCTCACTGAAGTGACTAGAAATCAGCACCTATGAAAATCTATGAAAATGTCGTCAAGATAGAAATTATCTTTGTTTAAAGTGGAATTATTACTTATTAGTGGGCATTAGCTATAAAGTGCAGGATAACCATGCTACAATCCACAGATATGAAGATAATGAGTAATAAGGAGGACCCAAGGTAGGTTGTGTGAATCTCACCCAGAAGGGGAAACTAACTGGTCATCAAGGTGGATGCATAAAGGGAAGGGGATAGCACTCAGGTATGGGGTGAGAGGGACTAGGAGGGGGATCGAAGTGAGTACGGAAATTGACAGGGGGCATCACTGGGACAAGCAGAAGACCTGGGATGGGGAGGCTACTGAGACTCTATAGGGGTAACCCTAGATGAGATTCCTATCACAGGCAGATATAGAGACTGAAGTGGCCACCTCCTGTACCCAGGCAGGATTTCCCTTGAAAGGACAGGGACATGAACCCATTCATAAAACCCTAAACTCCATGTTTGTCCTGCCTACAAGATGTGCTGAGATAAAGATGGAGTAGAAACTGAGGGAATGGCCAACGAATGACTGCCCCAACTTGAAACCTATCCCATGGGCGAGAGCCAACCCCTGACATTTTATTTATCATTTATTAATGATACCCTGCCGTGCTTGCAGAGAGGAACCTAGTATAATCGGCTCCTTAGAGGTTCATCCTACAGCTTCTGGAAACAGATGAAGAGATTCATAGCCAAGCATCAGTTGGAGCTTGGGGAATCTTGTAGAAGGGTGAGACACAGAATTGAGCAAGCTAGAGGGGTAAAGAAAACACCATAAGAAGACCTACAGAGTCAACTAGCCTCTGTCTATGGGGGCTCATAGCGACTAAACCACCAACCAAAGAGCTTGCAGGGGCTGCACCTAGTGTTTCCCACATTCGTAGGTGAATTGCAGCTTGGTCTTCATATGGGTTCCCTAACACTTGGAATGAGGGTTGTTTCTGACTCTGCTGCCTGCCATTGGATCCTCTTTCCCTACAGGGACTGCCTGTCTGGGCCTCAGAGAGAGAGGAGGTAGCTAGTCCTGCTGGCACTAGATGTCTAGAGGTGGGGTGGTACATGAGGGGGGCTCAGAGGAAGAGTAGTGGGTAATGGGTAGGAGGATTTATAAGGGTAGTACTGGGAGGGGAGGAGGTAGGGGGGAAACTGAATGCATACAAGTCTATTGGCCTATGTTCAGCCTCATGCCTTTAGATCAGGTATTCCTGCCTACTGTATTATGTGGGCCACACTGAGATGTATCTTCTTATACCAATTAACTTAATAAGATAATCCTTCACTAACGTGCCAACAGTGCAAGCCAATGTACACAATATTTTATTTGACCTTTTCTCCAAGGTCACTTAGGTTGTGTCACGTTGACAACTTTATCAACGGGCCCTGTATATTGAAACACATATGTGGAGGGAAAAACACTCACCCCAATGAATTCTTTGCCCATCATATTTTGCACTGTTTAAAATGAGGCCTCATTAAAATAAGGGAACAATCAACAGATGGAATGTTAGCAGAAACCATGGACATTATTAAGAAACAAAACTGAAAAGCATCACTTATTATCACCAGAGGCTTCTTAAAGTAACAGGTTTGGTGAGTGCACGTGGGATGGATCTCATGTGTGGCCTTCTCTGGATGACCTTTGCTTCAGCCTCTACTCCACATTTGTCTCTGTATTAACTCCTGTAAATATTTTGTTCCCCCTTCTAAGATGGACATCCACATTTGGTCTTCCTTCTTGAGTCTCATGTGGTCTGTGAATTGTTTCTTGGGCATTCTGAGATTTTGGGCTAATATCTACTTATCAGTGAGTCTATAACATGTTTGTTTTTTTGTGACTGGGTTACCTCACTCTACATGATATTTTCTAGTTCCATCCACTTGACTAAGAATTTCATGAAGTCATCATATTTAATAGTTAAGCAGTACTCTATTATGTAGATGTACCACTTTTTCTGTATCCATTCTTCTGCTGAAAGACATCTTTGTTCTTTCCAGCCCCTGGCCATTATAAATATGGTTGCTATGAGCATAGTGGAGCATGTGTGCTTGTTATATGTTGGAGCATCTTTTGAGTATATGCCCAGGAGTGGTTTAGCTGGATGCTCAAGTAGTACTATGTCCAGTTTTTTGAGGAACCTCCAGACTGATTTCCAGAATGGTTGTACCAGTTTGCAATCCCACCAAAAGTGGAGGAGTGTTCCTCTTTCTCCACATCCTCGCCAGCATCTGCTGTCACCTGAGTTTTTGATCTTAGCCATTCTGACTGGTGTGAGGTGGAATCTCAGGGTTGTTTTGACTTGCATTTCCCTGATGACTAAAGATGTTGAACTTTTTTTAGATGCTTCTTGGCCATTTGATATTCCTCAGTTGAAAATTCTTTGTTTAGCTTTGTACCCCACTTTTTAATAGAGTTATTTGGTTCTCTAGTGTCTAACTTAAGTTATTTTATACATTGGATGTTAGCCCTCTAAGTTTGGTAAAGAACTTTTCCCAGTCTCTTGGTTGTCATTTTGTATAGACACCAAACCCAGACACTACGGTGGATGACAAGAAGTGCTTGCTGGCAGGAGTCTGATATAGCTGTCTTTTGAGAGACTGTGCCAAAACCTTCCAAATGCAGAAGCAGATGCTCGCAGGCAACCATTGGACTGAGAATGGGATCCCTAGTAGAGGAGTTAGAGAAAGGACAGAAGGAGTTGAAGGGTTTTGCAATCCATAGGAAGAACAACAATATCAATCAACCAGAAACCCCAGAGCTTCCAGGGACTAAACCACAACCAAAAAGTACACATGGAGGGACCCATAGCTCCAGGTGCATATGAGCAGAGGATAACCTTGTTGGGCATCAATGGGAGGAGAGGCACTGGGTTCTGTGAAGGCTTGAGACCCCAGTGTACAGGAATGCCAGGGTGGGGAGGTGGGAGAGAGTAGATGGGTGAGTGGGGGAGCACCCTCATGGAAGTATTGGGAAATTTTATAGGGGTTTCCAGAGGGGAAACCAGAAAAGGGATAATATTTGAAATGTAAATAAAGAAAATATCCAATAAAAAAAAGAAGAAGAAAGTTATAGATAGTGTAGGAATTGAAGTAATAAGGAAGTGAACTACTATAGCAGTGTGGGTCTACTGACATCTCCTGCTCAAGTTCCTGTAGGTCATGCAACTCAAAGAAGCCTCTCCAGGGAGGGTTTCTTATGATGGATTGACTCCAATAGTACCAGAGCCTGGATTTCAGCAGGTTCTAAAGTGCTGTTTATATTTATTCTCGTGTTTATCTGGACCAGCTATGGCTCTAAGTCTGCATCACCTTACTCTTGAAAAATATGGGCCTCGTAAAAGGGAGCCATACTTTCTTTCCAAAATCTACTTTTAAGTCTGACTTAGGGGGTAATAAGAGACTTAAATTACTACTAACAGCAAGAAGAGTCATATAAGAACAGTCTTGGTAGGTAAGTCTAAGATCTTTGCAGAGCCACACTAGATGTTGGAGTTTTAGAAAGGGGTCTAGCTGATGCAGGAATGCAAAAGATGCAACCCGAATGAGTTTAGAATAGGAAACCTGTGAAGTTCTATAGAAAGTGAGACCCTACATACCCAAATGAAACCAGTGAAGTCACAAGATTATTGTTATACATGTTGGTTTAACTTTCTAAATCACCGGAAGACCAACTTGAGATGTCTAGCAATCATTAAACATAAGAATTTCCAGGCCGATGAAGATGACTCTGGCTGAGTAAGTATCCTGACATGTGCATGCTGTTGTACACTTGAAACATTTCCTGGAAGCCTTTATATGCGTATCTGATTTTTTAAGGTCCAAGTAGCTGTAACAACTTACTACTTAATGTACCATATATGTGTGTGTATATATGAGTGGATATATGTTGTATATTTATGTAGATGTGCACATGTCTGGGTTGGTGGCATCCAGGAAAGACACCCAGCATTCACTTCTTCATACTCAGCATTCTATCTTTTTGTATGTATTTTTCTTTTATTGAAAATAGATGTTTGGGGTTGGGGATTTAGCTCAGTGGTAGAACGCTTGCCTAGGAAGCGCAAGGCCCTGGGTTCGGTCCCCAGCTCCGAAAAAAAGAACCAAAAAAAAAAAAGAAAAAGAAAAAGAAAAAGAAAATAGATATTTTTCTTCCAGTATATTCAGATTATTGTTTTCCCTCTCCCAACTCTTTTAATGTCCTCTCCTTCTCCCCTCATCCCCTCCCATCCAAATCCACTAGAAAACAAACAGGTATCTATAGACTATTAATAAAATAAAAACAAGTAAACTAGAATGACAAAATAAACAAAAAAAATGGAAGAAAAAGATCCAAAGGGGTGGAGGGAACATAAGAAACACATGTAGATACAGAGATACCCAGATTCATATCCATAGGAATCCCATAAAAACACAAAACCAGAGGGTCCTTCATTGAACCTGGAGCTCACTAGTTTGATTGGCCAGCTGTCCCTAGCGCTCTTCCTGTCTTCCTGTAGCAGCACTGAGTTTAGAAATAAGCACTGCTGAGCGGCAGCTTTTGATATGGATGCTAGAAAGTCAAACAAATGTCCACATGATTGCGTGGGTAACATTTTACTAATGCACCTCTCAGGGGGCATAAAAGCAACGTTCATTAAAGATCAAGTGGCTGACAGACGTAAGCAATTGGCATTTTAATAAGGCCTTCATCATAAGCAGTATGTGCTTCTCTTCACTAACACACAATGCATACGCTTTACAAACAAAACACGGCATATAATCTGCACTTGCCTTTTGAGCACTGAAGTTTCATTATTCTCAACTCTTAGGGCAAAATTATTATGTTGGCCAAATTCTTGTCCATTGAGCTTTCAGAGATGAAAATAAACTTCTATTTGCACCATGCTCACCACAGGCTAATAAAGCTGGCATCATGCTGACAGAAGAGAAAAACACACATTCCCATCCTGTAGGTCCAGTGAGCAATGAGCTGAGGTAAGGTTTTTGAGAGTCATGCTAATTAGACAGTAGGGTCTCAAGAGATTGCTAAATCATGACCCTGCCTAAACTGCTTATCCTCAAGCACAGGGTAATAGCATAATGATTCGTGAAATAAAGTAATTTCTGATCAAATCAGCCTTCTTTCTTGACTTTAGCTCCTGTGCCCATTGCAAGTGAATTTGTCCCCAGATCCAACTCTAGAAGTTGAGTCTCTGACGACATTTCAATATGAAAGTCCACAGTAATTGATTTTAGTGGTCTCAGCCACAAAAATTGCCTTGCCAAGCAAAGGGATTTATGGATTTGGTCACATTTTGTTGTCTGCTGCCTTCACTTATTTCAGATTCATTTTCCTCCCTGTTTCCAAACAAAGCGGTTTACAAATAATACAGCTTTAAGAATTCATTAGAAAAAGAAAAAGTTCTCCACAGGGTGATTTAAATAATAACTTTCATTTCTTTGCTCTTAACAGGAAAGCATTTTTATTGTAAACATGTTTGCAGATACAAAATAAAGAAATTAAAAAATCTCTTAATAATATTCAACATATTGTTAAGCCCAAAGAAAAATGAATTCATAAAATTTGCAGGTAAATATGCAGAGCTGAAAGTGATTATGTTGAGTGAGGTAACCTAGACCTAGACACCCAAACACTGCACATTCTTTCTCATATGTGGATCTTACTTAACAGTTTGGTTTTTTCTACATGAATATCCATTTTTAAAAATTACATTTATTCATTCATTATGTGACTATGTATATGAATACATACCTGCACGGGCACACACACATTTGTGTGTGCGTGTGTGTGTGTGTGTGTGTGTGTGTGTGTGTGTGTGTGTACATGTCAGTGGTCAAGGGTCATAGCATGTTTGCACATCAAACACCTTCCAGGAGTCGGTTCTCTCCTTCTGCCAGATGAGTTTTATCCATAAAAAGTAGTTTCTCAAGCTTGGTCAGGACCCATATATGCTAAGCCATTTCTCTGGCCTAATTTTTTTAATTAAAACCAGACATTTTCATGTCTATTTTTCTCTTATGCTCATTAACCTCTTTCAAAAACATTATATCTGAAAATAATCAGTTAAGTGCATCTATAATATCTTATTGAACCTTCAGTAACATATCTAATATTTAGCTAGTTTCTGCTTGATTTTTCAAAAGTAATTTTCTAAACTTAGATAATCATAGTTATTATATAATCATAGTCGATAATTTGTAATTTTTTCTAGAATATCTAATATCACAAAATTCTCCATTAGGAGTTGAAAGGAAAGAGAAACACTGACTTCTGAAATGTGATTCACAAAATACAAATGTTCACAGTGGAATCTTACTTGTCTAAAGGTTATCTGGTTTAAAAGTAGTAGATTTTATGCTATTCCTGCTGAACTTCATTTTGCTACAGGAAGCACATATACTACCAGACATTTTGTATAAAATGGCCATGTGGATGCTTTCCCACAGGGAAGTTTGCAAGGCTCATAAACATTTTAATATCTTTGTTTTGTGTTTTCGCAACTGACAGCAGCAAAGGAAGCATATAACCATCTACTGTCTGGAATTTTTATTTGTCCCTTCAGTTGTTCCTTTATATTAATTCATTAAATTAACTTGCCTGCATTCTTATCACTTGAAAATATAAAACCAGGGGATTTGTTACTAATACTTTTGATACCTGACACTGCTCCTGGTAAGTCTAGGAAAGAAACTGACTTGGTTAAGTGTCTCTATATGAATTTATGAGATGTCCCAGAATCCAGAACCATTGTCTTCTGATCTTATACCAGTTTTAATGTCAACTCATCTAACAGAAGTTTAAAAATCTTTCCTCTGTTTGCTAATTTTACTTTTTAGGTTTTGTCACATGCACAATAAAAATTCACTCTCCTTTCTTTTGCAGGAAGATAATTGTTGAAATTTGCCTTTAATTGTAAATTTGTGCTTTAGAGTCATGGTATAACATTATAAAGGATTTTCATTTTAGTCTGGTCAAGAAGATAGGTTTAATTCACACAGACTCACAGCTATAATAAAGTAGTGTGACGTATATACAAATACATCTTCTCCATTCATTGTCCTTATAATGATAATCCTGAGTGAAGGAGAAGGGATCCTCAAATCCCCATCATGGAGGAAGAGACCAAATTCAGAAAAGCAAGTACTTTTCTGACCTCTACACGTGTCCCATGGTACATGAAACCTCCCCCAGATAAATGAATAGATTTTAAAGGGAGATAATTTTATCTCTGTTCACTATTTATTTGTCTTTATACAATGCTATCATTTAAAATTTGAAGAAATGGAAACTATCTGATATCTAAGAATGATGTCAAATTCATAAGTTCAATAAGTAGAAGCTTAACATTATTAAAGAAGAGGTCACTGGGACATCGAAAAACTGATCATTAGCCTGGAAAGTCAAAGCAGGCAAAACTGCAAACGGTTCAAAGTTGCTATGTAGCGAAAAGTGGTTTGTTTTGTAAACAATCTTAAGAAGATCATTTCTCTAATTTAGTCCTACTCAAATGGTGAACTGGATAATTCTTTATTGTAGGTAGCCATCTTGCATACTCAATGTGTAAAGCAGCTTCCATGGCTGTTTCCCAAATGATGCCATAGTAACCCTACAGCAATAATGCCATATATATCTTTGTCAAATGTTCACCGAGGGAGGAATTTCTCCGATGGAGGCCTATATCTTAATGTCTTTATCTACTGACTGCAATGGCTCCTTCACACCCAAATTCCCCACATTTCCTCAAGAGACCAAATGTACATTAGCATAATTTTAGCTATAGTTTCCTAAGACTGCTTTTCCTTTATATAGACTGCTTTTCCTTTCTATAGGCTCTGTACACTGGATTATATTTGATGCCATTTACTTAGTTCATAGATACATTGACTTGCCTTTACTTTCTAAGCAAGGAGCTCATATACAACATTTATCTCAGCATTTGCTGGACAGTGAGAATCCAAAGAAGATGTTTGGGTTTTGTTATGAACTGGTTAAAGTGTGGATGAACACAGATGTGTTTGTGGGCTTTGATGTCTCTAAAATATGAGAATCACACCCTTTATTTTGTGTCAAATTTCAGTGTGTCAAAAGCTAAGAGGTATTTTGAATCATGAGTAATACTTTCTACAAGGCTTCCATTCTTTAAGCTCTACTCCATTCATGTTCCTTCTGCCCTTATGTCTATATTAGTATGAAACATTAGCTCAGTCAATTGTATATTCCTTTTTTTATACCAATATAATTGAAATCAGAATATGATTCATTTTGTTGATATCTGGATGGAAGCACAATTTCCGATAGAAAAGATGTATGCATATCTGTGTTAGTGAAAGGTCTCACATCCACGTCTTAGAAACAAAATGTAGGGACTTTCTCTTTATATCTAGAGTCCGAATCTGAGATTAAAAAGTAATGTATAGTCTTGTTCTCCTGATTATTTGTCACCAAATACTGGTAGCAGATTGAAAAACTAGGCCACAAACTTCAGGAGCACTTTAAAAGCTACTTGGTTATTCAAGGATTATGGGAAAGAGAAGCCCTGTGCAATTACATGATCTGGAAGGAGGGAAGTGGTCTGAATTCACAAGGGATGGATGTTGTGAAATGTCACTGGGAGATGTAAAACCGTACTCCTTTTGGACATCCTGTTTGAAAGCTTTTTTTGCATCATGAAAAATGCATGTTTTCTATCCATTAGTTATCTGTCAGTAGGAGATGTGTGAGGACTTGGCTCTGACCCTTCTCTAGTTTTTCTAATAATGGCAGCCTTTGGAGGACATGGTTATAAAAAATCAGAAAATCTCTTTATCATTTCATAAATGCAGAAGACAGTGAATGCTTAAAATTGCTCTTGTAATTTAGTAAATAACTTAATCAAAATGAGTTTTTTCCTCTCCTACTTACCTTAGTTTTCTATCATTCATCTCCAATTTTAAGATGCAGGATAAATTAGGCAGTTTTCAAAAGTGGTTTTGGTCAAAGGAATAAGAATTATTTTTTTTTACTAGAGCATTAGTGACTCAGAGTTTGTAATCATTCTGAGAACAGCACAGGATTAGTAAAATATGAATTCAGCAGGGGATTAAGCAGCAGCCCAATCATTTTCCAGAGTTGAATGAATTCTGCATCTTTTGAAGGTTGAAAACTACTTGATTAACTTACTTTTATAGAAATTATTTCTAGCCCTTGCTGATGTTTCCCAAGTAGAAGTATTGTGATTTCGTTACATGCATGGGCCTTCCTCATAAGCAATCCTGTTTAGGTATTTTGTAGACCATGTACCTACTATCTCATACATCTAATCTTCCCTGTCAGGAAGGTTCAATACTAATAACAAACTACTTAAATGCCTATGACTAGCATGTCTGGGGAAATGGATTAGCAGATTAAATCATGAATACTAAGAAAAACACTTCTTTTTTTAAATTTTATTTCCCTGAATGAAAGAGTTACTTCCTTCAATGGAAATAAATTACTCTTATTTAATAATTAAATTATTGTTACAGAATTAAGGATTGAATTCTCTGTCACTTTCATGCTAGACAAGAGCTCTACCATTGAGAAGTATTCTCAGCTTCCCTCATTTTAATTATTGTTTTGGCTGGGTCCCACTAAGTTGCCTTCGCTACCCTTAAATTCACTGTGTAGCCCAAGTGGGCCTTGAAATTAAAATTTTCTACCCCAGTCTTCCAGTAGTCAAAATTACAAAACTCTTGTGTCAGGATTTTATGATCATCATGCTAATTAGTTTATTACCAAAAAGGGGGGCTGTAACACTGCTTGTGTTACTTTTAAAAGCCACACTTAGCAAATTAGTATATATTAATGCATAAATAGCAACTATAAATGTTGAACCCCAAATGATGGTCTCAGTATATGCCTCCACTTGCTAC
This sequence comes from Rattus rattus, assembly GCF_011064425.1. Lineage (NCBI taxonomy): Eukaryota > Metazoa > Chordata > Mammalia > Rodentia > Muridae > Rattus > Rattus rattus. The sequence continues at coordinate 73,288,555 of NC_046158.1, read as the reverse complement.
CTACTTTTTTAAAAATAATGGTTATTAATTACCACAAGTATTTGGACATGTTTACAGTACCCAACAGCAGCTCCTTCCTATTGAGAGGACTTTAAATCCAACCAGACAGACATTTCTTACTCTCAAGGTCTGGGCTGTCGTGATTGCACCACTAGGAATTTCATGCCAGGCCATGCATGATCATACTTTATGGAGTTTACAACTGGCTAAGACTGTTTTTAAGTTCCCTATCACCACCCATTTCCATGAGCCTGCATAGAACCTTCTCAAACCATGAAAACTAGCCCAGAATGTTATACAGTTGGGCAATTGTAGGTGAACTCTATTTTAAACTAGTACCATAATATCTATTCAAGTAATGAGATAGTATTGATATTTTTTTCAGGACTTGTTAAGCATAAATACTAATGTCATGAAAAATAATCTGATCAAGTTTTATACTCTCATGGATGTAGTGTTACTGCAATCTCAGGAATGGAATTATGATGTGATTTTGGTAAACTGAAAGTAAATATTAAGCTGAAGATGAGATATTTGCAGAAGAAACCATATGCAGGCTTATAGAACTGAATAATGTTTCCTGGAGACACTGATAGACAGCTCAACATGCTCATGGCTGTTACTTAGCCTGGCAAAATGGACCTTGAAGATGTGATTAAGTTAAGGACCTTGAGATAGGAATGTAAACCTATATTACTGATTGGGTCCTGGGTAATTATAAATTTCTTTAAAAGGGAAGTAGGTAAGTCAAAGTAATCAAAGAAGCACTTGGTGAAAAATGGCAATTCATGCTGCTAGATTTGAAAACGGAGTCAATGTCTAATAATCAAGAGATACACACAGCCTTCAAGTGTTATCAAAAATAAGGATCTGGGTTCTCCCCTAGAGTTCCCCAAGGAGACTATTCATTCATCATTCCCCTAACAATGCTGGGTTTGTACTTATCCCAACTAGATTTTTAAACAACAAATTAGTGTCATTTTAAGCCAGTGAGATCTGTTAGTATGTCCAAGCAGTAGAAGGAAATCAACAGTAGATGCTGTATTAGGGAATGGAATCTAGAGAAGAGGTTAAACACAGTATATAAATGCTGTTTATAAATGGTTGTGTATAAAATGGCAATCATAGAATAGTCAGGGAAAAGGGGGAATGAACTTTGGCCAAAACATGTTTTCAAGTTCAGCCTCTACTGTAAAACTCAGGAGTTAGCATGTTATTTCTTAAGAAAAGTAAAATTTAGTCTTTCTGCTTTTTCTGAACATTAGCCAGCATTCACTACATGTTAAGAGCACATTATTGTGAATTGAACTCAAGTTCTCTAGGTAAATTATTCACTCTGCAGATTTGACTATGTTACTAACAACTGTAATAATGTTTTTGTATTTCTAAAGGAGATCAGAATTGTAACAACTCAATGGGGATATTTGGAAGAATTCTATGTTTATAATCAATATTATGTATGTGATTCAATACTTAAATGTATATATTAAACCTATTGCTAACATAGGGCAAGTCTCAGTTCTGAACAATGTGCAGAGGGACTCATTTAATTATTGTCAATTCATACTAAAATTGTGTATTCAACATCCTAGGACAAATAATTTCAAAGATCTTGAGTTGAAGGACATCATAACAGAACCCTAGTGTCTAGAGGTTTTCACTCAGATTCCTGTTCCATTTTGTTGAAAATACATCAGATTTTCAGAAATTTCTAATAAACTCACCATTCTAGTGACTTTCATTGTGAAAAGCTTCTAAGAGAATTCCTCTTGTGGTTTACATATCTTTTAATAGTAAGATGCCCCCCTCTAGGCTGCATTGCTCCCTATAAATATGGTTGTGCTTCTCTACCTAGTCCATGATAAATTTAAGAAAATGACTTTCAAGACTTTTTTGTTCACACATAAGCACAGATGTGTACCCTCTACTTAAGGACACAGTGATTTTGGAAAGAACTGCATCGTTAACTTTTTTTTTTAATGTGACACTTAGAAAAGCACAAACATATTACTTTCGTCTCCCTGTAAGACTGAAAGAAGGAGTGATTGAGCTGGGCTGAGGAGATCATACTGTTATGATGAAAGGAGGCTCAACTGGTAGGGGGTGTAATGAATGTAAGCCTGGAGTAAATGAGTCATTATAAAACGCACTGTCTCTCTGCAATGAGTCTACTTTAATAAAATAATCTCTGGCATAATGTCATCCTCTCTCAGGCTTCTCCTACTGTGAACCTATCCATGATTCTGCCATCACAAATCTTATCCCTGAGGACAGATTCCTAATGAGAGTAAAGAGTTTGATTATTTGCTTTTAATAACTATGCTTCCCAAATCCAACTTAATGCAGCAGAGAGTCTATGTGGATGGACACAGCAGAATTATTGGCCATTCAATCAATATTGCAAATTAATCATAATCGCAGCTGGTAATCATAGCTGCAATTACTGATTGATTAATTAGGGCAGCTCTTGAAATGCCAGTAGAAATCTAATATCATATTAGATTCAACCCGATAACCATAAACTTCCACAATTACTTTTCAGCTTCCCATTATTTATGTCATACTTCTCTCTGGCATTATCAGCTATATTCATTTATTCGTCATTCTGTTTGAGCTGGCCAAACTATTCCATTGTCCTTTGATGAGGGTAATCTATTAAAATATGTTCAAGTTATGGTATTAAATAAATCTAGTGTCAGTTCCGAGCAAATATTTGCAAATCTAGAACATCTATTAGCATTGCATCTCAATCCAAGAATTCTATTTTTTTTGCAAATAATAATATAGAATATGAGCATATTCTACCGCTTGACAGGTAAGTAATTTGGTGCACTGGATTTATGTGTGCAAAATTTCAGCGTTATTAATACATTTATGAATCTTTCACACAGCAAATTCTTTACAACATTCTTTATTTAATAAGGCCAAGAGCAACAAGAGCCTACTAATATGGCAATCAATCATAGAAATCTACACCTTAATGAAATTAGGAGAGGACTGGGGCAAATACAGCAAAGGATCTGATTAATAAACAAGTCTGCTTCTTGTTGCTTTAGGATCATTGATTAGGTACAGCAGATACAAATCACGGTCATTTCACTTGCAATTCACTCAGCAGTGTCTAAATACTATGCAATGCCATGGGATACACACTGAAGGGGATAAAACGATTTCTAGGTCTCTTTTAAGTTTTGAATGTGTTCAATAAGGGATATAGAAAATTAATACAAATGTAAGAAGTATAGTCTTCAAGTGTATACAGATGAGCAGAAAAGGTAGGATTTGAAAAATAAAGAATTTTATTTATCCAGATTACAATTTTTCATAAGCATCCTTTTTTGTGAAGTGTATTTTCAAAATTAAATGCCCTCAAAATTCCAATGGCAGTGGGATAAAATATGGCTCAGAACTTAAGGACAAACCCTGTTCTTCTAGAGGACCAGGGTTCAGTCCTAGTACTCATGTTCGGTGACTCATAACCTTTGAAAATTGCAGCTCCAGAGGTCGCTTTCCTCTGTGGGCATCTTCAAGTACATACACAAAGCCACACAGACACATTCACATATGCACATAATTAAAAGAACAAGTTAAATTTATGAGTATTTCTATGTTGTTAGTCATCATATAGAAAACAAACTCCAAAAATTCATACAAAACCACAGAAGATGCCAGATATACAGAGCAGTCTTAAACAGAAAGAACAATACTAAAATAATCACAGTATACAATTTCAAATTATCTTACAGAACCATAGTAACATGAACTATATGGCCCTGAAATAAGAAATAGATATGAAATCTGTAAGATAGAAGAGAATGCCAGAAATACAACCCCATAGCCATCAGATTCTCTATGAGGATGCTAGAAGAATATTTGAAAAAACTAGTAACATTGAGCACATCTACCTGGAGAACATAGAAACTCAATTCTTACTTCCAATCCTGAATAAAAGTCAATATATACTCATGAGAGATGTTTATCTAAGACCCAAATATTTATATTGCCTAAAGGAAAACACAGAGATAACATTATAATATCAACGTGGGTAATGGATATGTGAATTCCACACTATTCGTTAAAAAATTAATAAGAAATAAAAATTGTTTTTGCAGAAAGTTAAATAGCCTTCAAAGGAAGCAGTTGCCAAAGATAGCCTACAGAATTGTGCAATATATGTACAAGCTAATAACTCAACAAGGATTTTTATCTAGAATATGTAAGAAAGCTACTCAATAAAAAACAAGGCCAATCAACAAAGAAATGAACATTCTCAAAAGAAGTCTAGCTGGTCAAAAGTGATTGAAAAAAAAATATACACCTCATGGATATTCGAACCCAAATTATATCAATAGTTAAATGTTACCACAGTAAAAATTGCTCAAGACTGAAGCCCTGAGACTCTGCAGAAAGAAAGAAAACAGGCAACCTTTGGAGGTAGGAGGTAGGGGACCCTCTAGAATATACTGGAGACCTGGGAAGTAAGAGAATCTCAGGACTCAAAGGGAGACACCTTGGATGAAGTGCTCTACAGTGGGAAGGAGGAACTTGTAAAGCCCACATCAAGTGGAGGGATGGGAATGCCATCTCACAGTCAAATCTCTGACCCATTAGAGGAAGGATTGAAAGAGTTGAAGGAACTTGCAACCCCATAAAAACAACAATGCCAACCAACCAGAGCTTCCACGGACTGACCCAGGGCTCCAACTGCATATGTAGCAGAGAATAGCCTTGTTGGGGCACCAGTGGAAGGGAAAGCCCTTGGTCTTGCCAAGGTAAGACCCCCAGTGTAGGGGAATATGGGGGAGGGCAATAAGGGGAATGTATAGTGGGAACACCCATATGGAGGAGGGGGAGGGGAGAAAATGGGGGGTTATGGACAGGAAACCGGGAAGAGGGAGTAACCTTTGAAATGTAAGTAAAGAAATATAAAATTAAAAATTAAAAAAAAAAAAGAACTCTGACCCAGAATTGTTCCTGTCTAAAGGAACTTCAGGGACAAAAACAGAGGATAGCATGAGAGAAAGAAAGTCCAGTGGCAGGCCCAAATTGAGATCCAGCTCAAGGGTAGGCCCTGGGCCCTGGGACAGTAACTAATGCTGTGTTGTGCTTGCAGACAGGAACCTAGCATGGTTGGCCTCTGCAACGCCCACCAAATAGCTGAAAGAGTTAGATGCAGATACCAGCATCCAAGCAATGGACAGAAGAAGGGGACCCCGTGGTTGAATTGGAGAAAAGCTGGAAGGATGTGAGGAGAGAGGAAGCAGCATAGGACGACCAGCAGTTTCAACTGACCTGGACCCCTGAGATCTCTCAGACACTGAGCCATCAACCAAGCATCATAGACCACCTGATCAGAGGCCACCTACACATATACAGCAGAGGACTGCCAGGATTGGACTCAGTTAGAGATGATGTACCTAATCCTTGAAAGACTTGAGATTCCAGGGAATGGGAAGGCCTGGTGGGAAGGTGGGGATATCCTCTTGGAGACAGAGGAGCAGACTAGAAGGGGGATGACATCTGGAATATAAAACAGGATTAAAGAATAAAAATAAATAAATTTAAAAATATTAAAGTAAACAGAAACAAATACATAAAGGATTCTCTGCATGTCACTTCTGCAACCCTGCACTGCACAGCTGCATTCCTTTCCAAGGTTGGTAGGAAATCGATATTTTCTTTCTACCATGTTCATTCCTGGGATCAGTCTCAGGTTATTAGACTTGGTGACAAGCACCATAGCCTATTGAGCTACTGGCTGGCCTCAAGAATTTCTTAAAATATTATGGTGTGTGTGTGTGTGTGTGTGTGTGTGTGTGTGTGTGTGTGTGTGTGTAAATAAAAAAGAGAATACTCAAAAAATAAAATAAAATAGATTAACAACATGAAAAAAAATCAAGGAAATAAACAAAAAAAAATGGTGAGCATGCTAGTGAAGCAGAATATTTATACATTCTTACTTTTAAGAGGAATTACTACAGGCAATTAGAAAATCAGCATCCAAGGTCCTCAAAAACTTAAGTCTATTAATGATCAAGCTGTGTAATTCCTGGGACTCTAGCCAAGAAATGTAAGTCAGCACACAATAAAGATGTCAGGGTACTAAAGTCATGGCAGCGTTATTTAGAACAATCATGTTATCAAATCCAACAAGGTACCAATAAATGTATGCATAAGTAAAGACAGTGAAACATCTTTATCTATATTTATACAAATTATTATTCATAATTCATTTGTAAAAATTGAGATCACTGTGTTACATAATATAAGCTAGTGCTATAAATATAAGTATAAGACATCTCTCTTATAAAGAATCTAGATTAAAAACAACAGAATAACAGACATAGGAATGTGGGAATTGAGGTGACACAGGGGGGATAAATCTGATCTATCTAAGTTTTATGCACATATACGACATCATAATTAACCCATAATTAACATGTATGATGAATATTGTACAGGACAATAAATAGAGCACAATTAAAGATATAAGATATATTAGAAGAGAGTCTACTAATATAATGGAGGTTTGGGATAGCAAGAAAGACGTGTGAAGGGGCAGTGAATATGGTAGCATGTATTATATTCATTTATGAAAGTATTGCAGTGTAACCCATTGTTTTATAAAATTAACGTAATAAAAGTTATTTTAATTATCTGCATTTAAATTTGTTTTTAGGTGACATTTAATTGTTATCTACTCTTGCATATCAAACAGCAAATTTATTTTCTTTCATTTGTTATTATTTTGTTTGTTTCATTGATTGTTTATTTTTGTTTTTGGATACAGTGTTTGTAGGGTATAGTTCTGAAATTCATATTGTATTCCAGGCTGGCCTCAAACTCACAGAGATCTGCCTCCCAAGGGCTAGAACTAAAGGTATGTGCCACCATTGAGTGGCTCATAGCCAACATCTTGACTTCCGGAACAAAATTACTCATCAGTGGTTAAAAAACAAGAACACCACATAGTATATATCAAGCATGCATCAAGAAGGTTAATAGAGTTAACATGAAAAACTATAATAAACAAGGCTTTGGCTCCATATATGCACATATATGACATAGGCAGGGTCAGTACTTAGTAACTAATAATCTCTCAGAGCCAAGTGTAACTGCAGCTATGCAGTACTGGGCTGTGCAGAAAAATTCTCACTCATCTTCAAAGAGGTTAATTCATACTGTGAAGCAAGAGCTGTTGAAAGGCAAGAGACATTTATGAAGTCTGCATTACAGTAGAAATTTTGATAGCATTGTACATTACATCCATATTAATAGCAAATTACCTTAGGATGGATAATAGCATTTTACAATGAACACCCAAGGAATTAGGCACAATTAGCTTTGTCTTCAAAAGCACTGCCTTCCTCCTAAGAGCTAAATTCTAAAATGTGAAGTCTGGGCAGGGTACCTTCTTAGACCTCCCTGTGCTGCCAACTCACTTTTAGCCCCATCATTACAACCTCCAGTCTGCTAAGCCATGCAAATTTCTACGCTCCCAGGAGCACAGTAATAGAAGTTGTACATTGTACAAGTACTGCAAATTCAACTCCCATTTCCCTTAATACAAGCTTGGGCAATGTCCATTCAGTCAAACTGTCTTTCAAAAAGAAATGAAGAGGCTGTTTTTAAGCAGCGTCCTTTTAAAGGTTGAGATGTTTCAGGGTCTCTGCAAGTGAAGACTTCAGTTGTATAGTGTTTTGATTTGCAAGAGTTATGAAACAGTTATTCTTAAGGCAGACTTAATTACAGCAAAGAAGCAGTTTGGACAGAATAACATGTCACAGTCTTTTGTTTTTCATAAAAGAAAAGTCTTAAGTAACTCTACTTCTCGTCCTCTAAATTAATTGTTTCTGATTTCATAAGTCTTTTGTAAGAATAAATGTCTAAAGCAAGCAGTGATAACAATTTGACCGTGGCTGACATGGACAGGGGTAGTTTTATGAGATTGACCCATGCATCTAAGATAACTGGCAAGGGGGTTTGTTGAGAAAGTTGTATAGTCTTATCAATAGCCTATATCCCAAGGGCTAATATTTTCATGTGGTAATGAACCAAAATTTTCTCCAGGATTGCTTTGCAGCTAAAATCTGTCAATGGGATTAATGATGGTGGTAATAATGTTGGAAGTAGGAAACATGGTGAGGATGTCTGTAGTTGTAGAGGGACAAATTTGAACAAAACAAGGATGAATAAAGATGATACCCCTTAAATCTTGATACATTTGTTGAAGAAGGCTCCATTTCCCAGTAGAGAAGGCATACACAGCAGATGGATAATATTTATATATACACAAATTCATTTTCTGTATGGATGAAAGAAGCAGTTAGTCCCATTATACAATGGGACTCTTATCCAATGTAAATAATAACATTTTTTCTTAATATTAGTTGAAAAACAGGAGGAAGAAATGGAGAAGACAGACAGAAAATAAGGAGAAATAGAGACTGGTAAATAAGGACTGGGGGAGATTGAAAGAAGAAAGAGAGATAGAGGAAGAGGGTAAAATATTAAATTTCTCTTATGACTATAAGTCATTTCTCACCTATCCTTGTCTTGTTTTGGCCTAATTCAACTGTAATTTGATGAAATGAAGGTCAAAAAAAATAGTCTTTTGTGTCAGTGTCCACCTTCACACTGCTAAGATCCAGAACAATGCAGAGAACAGTGGATAATTGGTCCAGTAGAACAAAATGGTAATATACAAAAAACTTATTATGTGGTAACATAAGCAATGGAACATTATATTTGTGATATTTAACTATTAGTAGTTGTATTATTCTCACCAAAGAATGAAATCAAATTGAAAAGGGTTCTAAACCAATAGTGGTCTCTACACTGACATTAAAGTTTAACAACACCAGAGTGATTTAAATGCATTACAAAGATATGTTGTAATTCAGTATGCAGAGCTTGGTACCCAAGTCCTGCTGCATGATTCTCTTGATACTCTGGTACTCCATACCACTGGCAATGTTAGTCATGAACTTCACCAGCATCTGACAGGGCAGGGACACTGGCTCATCCTAAGTCCAGGAATACAGGAGGAAACTATGTAAATCTCCCTGTTTCATGAAATGAAATATGATCATAGGTTCTAGGAGAACCTTTCAGTCGGAACCCAGGAAACACATGCCAAAGAGCTTCATCATGTTGAAGTTGTCAAATTCCTTCTTGCAACCAGAAAACTTCTCCCAGATGTCAATTTTCAGTGCCTTCACATAAGCCTTGAAGATGGAGTGTGGGCCTCTGTGTCAGAGGCTTTCCACAGAGATCTCTGGTCTGGCTAGGTTCAAGGGTCTAGGAAAAAAGGAAGAGTACTTGGGCAGGTGTAGTTCCACCTCCACTTCAGGCCGGGCTAAGCCAGCAGGAGATGGACCACTAGCCTGTGAGGAGTGAAGGGGGGCTTCTGGTGGTGATTTTGGGAGAACAGATCTCTTCCCCAAGAGGCGGTGTTACAGCTCTTATGCCAGAAGCTCTCAGAAGATGGAGAGATTCTTGCACACCTTTGATTCTGAAAACAATACTTAAATACAGATTTTAGGTGGTTCACCTCATCTACATATTCCGGGGCATGGTCTTGTCTCTATGACTGATCTGTCTTGAGCCTACATGACCTGTGGTCACATCCTCACTGTGAAGGTGGGGCTTGGGGCATTGCTCTTCGTGATTTGGTCTGTCTCAAGCCTCTCTACAGGGGTTTGTGGAGGGCTGCAACTATTGAGAACCTGATCTAGGAGGCTGGGAATGTGCCTGCCATCCCTTTTAGTATCCCCAGGGATTCTACCTGTCTAGACCAGGAATCAGGGTACCTATCACAACTTGCCACCTCACAATGGAATGCTTGCTCTTGGTTTTGCTGGACCTCTACCACAGCAACAAACTCTTTCTTCTCCTAGGGTCTTCCCAAAGGCCACCTTTTGGCTACATACCATAACACTTTAGAGTTTCTCCTTCATGTCTTCGCTGATGCCCAGGCTGTTCAAGATGGCATAGATGATGCACCAACTGCAGGACTTTTGGGCACAGTACCTCACTATAAATTCTTCTCTTCCCATTGTTGGCTCAGACACGTCCATACAGAGGGTCTCCTTCCCCTGATAGACAAGGAATAGAACTAAAATGAGGACACAGACAACAGCCACAACAGCTCCCAGTACCACCTGAGCCATGAGAAGCAGGGGTTGGAGATTCACTCACCAGATGTTGGAGTAACTGCCATTGATCCGAGGGCACAGTAAGGCTCTAGGGCCCATCCCCAACAGATGTATAGGCTGCCACAAACATAGACATGTTAGCCACTGGTTTGTCCCTACTGAAATTCCCAGGTTACCTTTAGCTTTATCCCAAAAGAACCTTGGTTGTGTCCTGACCACTGTATGCCAACTGATACTCTAACAGCATGTGTCCTCTTTGCTGTGGCACCCATTGCTTCTGCCTGGCTCCAATTCTGAATGTTACTAACATTCTCAGTGGAGGAGGAAGACAATACCACTTGCTCCTTGCTCTCCACGGGAAAGCAGTAGGTCTAAGGTAAGGGGCCCTGGTTGCTGGTGCAGGATTCCAGAATATGATATGAATGAATCTGAAGCTGGGGGTAGGGGGAACAATTATTTGCAAAGTAAGGGGCTCTTCTGCAAGATGTGGCTCTCCCAGCTAGACATCCACCCCATCATCTGCCTGTAGGTTGCAGTGTGTACGATGGTAGATGACTGTCAGGCAGGGATCCAAGCTACCTCTAACTCTGTTGGCTGCCTCAAAACCATATGAAGATGATGAGGCCTCTGGGGGAAGTACCGTGATAGTGACTATGCCGTAAGTGATGACTCCCTTGGCAATGTGAGCTTCAGAGGAGAAAGAAGATATCTTGGTCAAACCTTTAAGCCCAGGTAAGGGATAAGCTTAGGTAGGAGGATCTCAAGATGAAGCCCGCCTGGCAGAGTGACTTCTAGATTCTGTTTTAAAATTAAGCAGTAAAAAGTTAATGAGCAACAGAAATAAAAGGGAATGGAAGAAAAACGGCTGTTCCTATATATGGTGGAAGAGAACATTTATTATATATGAAAGTGTAACCAGAGACAGGAACAACTGGGACAGTCTAGAATGGACATGACCAGACTAATCTGCACAATGTGGAGACAGGAGGAGGAGGGGAGAATGGAGAGATGAAAGAGATGGGGACCAGGTTTGGCAGCCAAAAGGCCCAATAGCACAAAGCCTGCTTAACAGTTGGCCAATTAAAGTTGGCATTGTTCTTTCAAACAACTAGAACACATCATTCTGATTCTATTTTGTCTTTGTTACTCTTTTGTGCTCTCTAATCCCTTTGTTCTCACTTCTCATGACCTATCAAGTCCCAGAAGTTAGTAGCAGTTTGAAGATAGCTTCAAAGTCAAGCACCATCTCATCACTTCCTCGTACTCTCCTCCCCAGTCTTGTATCTGTATAAGAGCACAGTAGAGCAGTGAAAAGAAATGATTTTGTAATGATGCTGTTTATTATGCAAGTGTTTTCTCATCCATATTAGATGTATTAGAGGAAAAACAATTAATTCTTTAACTGTTGTATGTACTTCTGGTATACCCTGCCGGTTAGGGTATATTAAATGGCTAAGTTACAAAGGCATAAAATCTACGAGGCCAAGAGCAACTGTAACAATGTTTTACATAGAAGCCTAGCAATCATCAAAGTCAGAGGAGTTTAGAGCAAAAAGGCTAGGGACTCAGAAGCCCCACTTTCTTGTGCCTGCTCAGGAACATATTGTTGTGTCTTTTTTTTCCTGCACCAAGAATGTAATTTGTCTCTGGTTGCCATCGTTATGAATGTAGATCCACGCTACAGGCTACAAGTGACACCCTTAACCTCTTATCTTAAAGAATTCAGTTGTAGGATCACACCTTAGGCATATATCTGAAATTGTAAAATAATGCATTATAGATGTTTAAATTCTATCAAAAAGGCACCTTCACTGAAATGGAGGTTTTGCATTTTATAGAGGAATTGTCATATACAAAATACAAATGTTTTCTTTTTTTCTCCATTATAATAAAGTCTAACAACAACTGGGCACAGGAAAAATGATGGAAGCCCTACCTCACTTTACCATTTCTGTTTCACTTTCTCTCTTCTCTCTCTCATTTTCTGTCCTATCTCTACGTGCATCATATGCACATATTGACTTTTCTTCAAAGAGGTTTATTTCTAAAATCATGAGAAAATATATTTCTATTGTTTCATTTGCTAAAATTTGTTTATATGTGAATTGATGGTTAGCAGCTTTATACACAGGGATTCAAACCCATTCGTAGCCTTCTCTCTCTCTCTCCAGATGAAACACTTCTTGCCAAAATGACCCATACTACATTTTGGTCATTTCTTAGGAACTCACCGATGTTAATTATGATTGCTAGCATAAACATAAGCTACAGCAAGGACCCCACTGACAAGATATGTCAACCGGTGCAAAAATAACTTGACTACTAATTATAAAAGTAACCAACTACTTTCAAGTTTGATTTGAAGGCCATCCATAGAAATAAACTAATGTGTGATTCTGTAAACTTGATAAAGAGCACATGACTGGGGAAGTCAAAGACTAAGGTGAGAACCTAATACCATTATTTTTTTAAGTGAACATGGTGCCAATCTTCCCTCTACATACTTCTATCTACATCCATGGACTGGTCCTATTCTCAGCTTCATTTAGAAAAACCTCTTCCTGTAATGGGTAGCAGTGAATACAATTTACCAGATTCACAGTTTACCAGAAGATGTGAAGTAAATGATTCTGGAAGGTTTGGCCCTAAATGACACATCTGTTACACTTACACTATTTCTTAAATCTCAAGGAACCTGTGAATAGGAGATGGAAGGAATGTAAGAACCAGAAATTGGTGAAGAATACTGTGAGACAGTGTGTTCTGTCCCAGTGAGATCCCACTGCACGCAGGAATTCAGTGCACCTTCTGTTATTGATAAAGATTCGCCCATGATTAAGCCTATTACCAATTCATTTTGTATGGAGGTCACCATTAAGGGACAATGGGAAATTACTGAGTTGATCACGTGCCAGTAAACTTACTTCTCCTTAAGTCATTAGTGGGAGATAAATATCCAAGAACTGGATTCTAAAAGTACTAGTAGAGCGACTGTAATTTATACCTTCTACCATCTTTGGTGTGATGATACTTACATCACTGTATCCTAAGCAATGACTTACATGACCTCATTGTTTATAAAGTTTGAAAAGATGTACAGTAACATAGCTTTTTTATTTCACCTGAAATAGAATTCAGATACGAATAACTTAAAAATCAGTATATTAACCACAAGATAAACTGCATTAACTACCATTGCTTAAAAAGGAGTTTATTTAATTGAAATTCAAATAATGTATTTAATAACCAGTTCTCATAATCCTAAAAATCTTTTAATAAGTTCTCAAAAACAAAAATAGAATAAGTCTGAAACAATGCAATGTCTGGTTGTTCTCCCAATTTCTAGATATACTATCTCATCCCCAAATCTCTATCTATAAATATTTTTTCTCAAGAAGACACTTCCTAATCTCTGATTAAATTGAACAACTCCTACTTCATATATAGATAATTTTTCTAAATTGTGAATTCTTAAATTTTCTATTATTAATTAAATTACTCTATACACACCAATTTATCAATCTAATTTCGGACCCAATTATAGTAACTGTAATAACATTTTAAAATATGTATGAGCATCTTGGGAATCTATAATCCTAATCTATAATTTTAATACTTTACCTCGGACATTCTCTACCAAAAAGTAAAGGTCAATCATGTTAAAATTGGCTCTTCGAAACAACCTCCAGTTTTCTTTCAGCTGACTGTAACAGTAGCTAGAAACAGAGGAAAGATGTTTCACATATTTGGAAGAGAAAAAGGAGGTGATAGTATTAGTCTTGTATCAGGATAAGAGTCATTAGCCAGATTATAGATATAGACCTGGTACATATGGGTATAGAGGTGCTAAAGCAGGAGAGAAAAAAATTCAGAGTTTTTATTTCAGTGTTTATATAGAATGGAAACCTACCACAATTCAAGAAGTTAAAATGGAAGCCAAAATGAAACTGATGTGCAAACAAACACTTTGCAAGATGAAACCTTAGTTTATTGTATAGGCTGTGCTTCAAAGAAAGATGTCATCCCTTCAACTCTGATGAAGACAAATATTAAAAAAAAATCTCCCTTAGATTTGAACATAATTTTTAGTGAAACTTACATAATTTCTTTCAAATAACCATTGTTTGGGAGGTATCTCCTTGCCAAAAACTTTTATGAATATCTCTGATTCTCAGCAGTGGAATTTTAGTGTTTGCTAGAGACATCATAGGCTCTATGGGGGAGACCAATGTCAAATTGTCATATATATATATATATATATATATATATATATATTAATGTTACTCTGGGCCATAATCAAAGAAGTCTTCCTTTGGCAGTAAATAGAGAGGATCATGAGTGTTCAAAGTGCCAAGAAAACATGACAGCTGGGGATTAATCTCATATAAGACTTATGCCACCTTCTTAAAGCTTTAAAATACATAATGGAAGAGAATCAGAAGGTAGGAAAGGGGTTAGGAAATACCATCTACTGAATCTCACGCAGTCATTTCAAATGAATTTATAGCATCTGCACTGGATCCATATAAGTCTGTCTATGTCAATAGTCAATATTCAAAAGTTCCTACCCATCCTTACTGAACCATGTTGCGTACTGACAGATTCTAGAAGAGGGAGTCATTGTGTTTAGCTGTGTAACCACTGGTGGATCACAGGAGGCTCTAACAACTACCTCTAAACCAAAAATCACAGACGTGGCTGAGTAATTTCAGAGGGTCACAAAACAAAACAAGATGATTGGTAAGGAAATTCGTGGGGAAAGTAGATGATGGGCTGGGAGGCACGAAAAAGAAGGAGGAGCTAAAATAAATGTGGGTTGTGGGGGATGAAACACTACTAATAAACAAAGCAGAAGAGAACCAATGCATGTTCCAGAGATAATCAACCTTTCTACTGCCTCCATTTCTGTCTCTCAACTGCTGATACCTAATGGCATTATTCTCAGGAATTCAGAAATGACATCTTCAGTCAAGGTCAAAAAATATCATTTGCTGTGATGAGAAAAACATATTTGAATACTTAAGAAATTAGCACAATGTGATTTCTCATTTGCTAAAATCCCAAATCACCAATAGTTGAACTTCTGCTGTGTGGTGTTCTCACAAGGTGTTAACCTCTGCTTCCATTTGTCTTTAAAACCCCATGAAATAATAAGGGATCTACAACAATATTAATTTTCTGTAAACTCATTTTTATATTTCCAATATTAGCTCTAATTAGCTCTTTGCCTTGACTATGAGCAAACCTCTGGGTGAAGAGGTTTTAAGTCCAAAGGTGAAGAATCTCTGAATAAAAATTTCAGTTTCTAATATGGCATAGCTTTCAAACTCATAAAACTCAAATGTCCTGCGTGTGTGTGTGTGTGTGTGTGTGTGTGTGTGTGTGTGTGTGTGTGTGTGGTGTTGAACAGAGGAAACTGATTTTTAGGAGTTCATGGATTAATCATGTTGATTCTCTACTGTAATTCATGTGTTATATGAAAGACAATATCAAAGGAGAAACATAGGCCTCTGTTGGAAATGAGAAACACAGACCACCCTAAGACCAAAAAAAAAAAAAAAAGTCAAAGAATTAAAAATAACCTCACCTCAACTACTACCTGAGATTGGAATTTCAGAGAGAAGCTATGTGTCTTACAGTAAATTCACAATGTTATGAATTTCATAAAGTTATAAAGTTTCTAAACATGTCCCATCAAATGCTGATTTTATAATATCTTAGTACAAAAGTCTTTCTCAAGCCATATATTGATCTTTTCAAAAAAAAAGATGAAAAGAATTACATTACTGTACTTTGACCCAAACCTCTTGGAGTAAGGTTCCCAAATGGCCAAGTGTCCAGGGCAGAACCAGATGAGAAACAAAGCAAATCATAAATAAAGAGGGCAAATAAAAAAAAAGCAGCGTCCAGAATTCTGTAGTAAGCTGATGACCTATGTCAAGTGATGTTATTAAGAAGGACAGCCTTCTGAATATTTGGAAGCAGGCAGCCATTGTCAGCAGAGGGTTAAGTCAGCCAGTGGTGCCAAAGGGAAAAGAGGATACCACAGAAACAGATGCCTAAGTACTGAGAACCATGGCCCAGCCTCAACCTTCACTCTTCACTGTACTGGTTTTAGCCCAAGACTGGTCTTGTCAAGTCCACTCCTATACAAACACAAAACTATATACTTCTTTGTTCTTTCATCATAGTCTCTAAGAAACCCTTTGGTCACTGCTCCCACAATATTTATAAGGTAATCATTGACCAGATGAGGTATGAAGAACTGGAGTCTATTTGAGAACACATAGGGAGTGTAATATAAAAAAAACCTACATAACTCTAGAATATACATAAGTATATTTTTATAATAACTAATATAATGTATAATTAGCTATACAATGAAAGACATAGAATGTATATTTTATACCCATGAACCCGTTTAGAAATTACTAAGTTCTAGGAGCTAGACAAAGATAATAGATAATATCTCTCATTCTCAAAAGTTAAACATGAAACTTGAGGTTAAATTAACCACTAAGAAGCACACACCCACTAAAGCAAACAGGATTTTAACTGATATTAGTCTGCCATTAAAGGTTGTATATTTGACATCATAAAATGGAGTACTCTCACTTCCTAATATTTTAATTATTTATAGGGATATATTTCCCTGTGTAGTTTATTATTAAATAATGGAAAAATAGAGTATACAAGGTCGACCATGCTCAAACTTTATTTTCATTTAAAGATTCTGTGGTTGATGAAAGTTATACAAGGCACCTAGTTCTCTGAATACAGAGTATAATCATGTTGATCTTTGATCTCTTGTGATCTGTTGCTGGAGTTTGAACACACAAGCAGTTAACCATATAATGTTAAAAAAATAAAAGCAGCTTACTATCCTAGTTCAAGAGATATTTACTTTGAAAAATGTCATTAAAACTATCAAACTTTGTTTAGTGACATAATCCTTTTCACTCATTAATGGGTAAAATTTCCATGCCACCAAGGAGACTTGAAAGTGTCAAGTGGAGAGCACATGACTCTGGACTTTCAGTTTTGATGAAAGATATGATTGAAATTGTTAGTCCCTGGTGAATCTTCCCTTAATTTTCCTCTATCAGGTAGAGGCAGTAAGACTTATAACTGCCTTTTAATCTTTTATTATCTTATATATGCATATAAAGTATTAAAATGGATCCTCTACCACAGTATGAAACAAAAAAGCAAACAAAAATTGTCAAGTGGAGCAATAACATAAAAAATACAATACAGGATAGGCACTCAAATAAGTAGTAACAAATTATAAATAAAGTACTTGGAAGTTTGATATTTTAGAACACAAATATCTATAATTTAATTCACCATGTAGTAGAACTCTCACCTGGAAATGATAGAATTTACTGTAACACAGAATGTTCCATGCACGATGAAAACTCATTATAGTAGAAGAAACAATATTAATGGAAACATTTTGCGAAAGCTTCCAAAACAATGGGGCCCCTCCTCTAATAATTTACATAAAAAACCAGCAACGATAAAGCAAATTCCACGTAAGTATTGATGATAAGCTAGACTGGATTTAGATTTTTACCAAAATTAAAAACTAGAATTTTAACTTTCTCCAGAGGAGTTTCACTGGGAAAACGAACTAGTCTTAAGGGTGAGATGTTATTGCCCAGGAGTAGATGGACAATAAAAAACAAGTTCAATGGGATCTTTGGAGATTTCTTTTTTTCCATCTTTATTAAATTGGATATTTCTTATTTACATTTCAATTGTTATTCCCTTTCCAGGTTTCCAGGCCAACATCCCCGTAGCCCCTCCCCTACTATATGGGTGTTCCCCTCCCCATCCTCCCACCATTACCGCCCTTCCTCCAACAATCCTGTTCACTAGGGTTTCAGTCTTGGCAGGACCAAGGGCTTCCCCTTCCACTGGTGCTCTTACTAGGTTATTCATTGCTACCTATGAGTTCAGAGTCCAGGGTCAGTCCATGTATAGTCTTTGGGAAATGGCTTAGTCCCTGCAAGCTCTGGTTGGTTGGCAGTGTTGTTCATATGGTGTCTCAAGCCCCCTTCAGCTCTTTCAGTCCTTTCTCTGATTCCCTCAACGGGGGTCCAGTTCTCAGTTCAGTGGTTTGCTGCTGGCATTCGCCTATGTATTTGCCATATTCTGGCTGTGTTTCTCAGGAGAGATCTACATCCGGTTCCTGTCAGCCTGCACTTCTTTGTTTCATCCATCTTACCTAGCCTGTTGGCTGTATATGTATGGGCCACAATGTCCTGTCAGTGCCTTTCTTTTATGTTTAAATTTTCTTTTAAAATATTTCTTTTGTTGTTATTTTACCATACTGGTTCTTTGTGCACATGCGAGCATACACAGCATACACACACACACACACACAAAGCGGTTCCCCACGTTTATATCTGTTCCTCGTGCCTTTTCTTGAGCTCTTTTCATTTTGTATGTTTTGACCTATTCTGATTCTAATCTCAAGTGGGAAAGGGATTCTTTAGGGAAGAGAGGGATTACAAAAGTGGAAGAAAAATAAGAAAGGGAAGGTGGTGTTTATAATCAGAATGCATTATGGCACGCACAATGAATTGTCAAACACATTTAATCAATAAAAAATAAATATAAAAGTTATTTTAAGAAAAAATCAGAAATAAGTATAATTTTTTTCAGCCAGTAGGTGACAAGTTACTAACAGATTTGATCTCCAGAAGGAGGCAACCATCAGACTGAGTTCGAGGAACCCGGGTCGGGTAACTGGCAAAAGGACTGGAGAAGCAGAGGGGGATTGGAACCCCATTGGAACAACAATGTTATCTTGCCAGACCACCCAGTGCTTTCAGGACCTAGACCACCAACCAAAGAGTGTACAGGGAGATCCATGGCTCCAGATACATATGTAGCAGAGGATGACCTTGTCTGACAGCAATGGGTAGGGAGGTTCTGTGGAGGTTGAATACCCCCAGCATAGGTGGATGTTAGAGTTGTAGGGTAGGAGTGGGCAAGTGGGTGGGGGAGCACCCTCACAGGGGCAAAGAGGAAGGATATGGGATGAAGGGTTTGTGGAGGGGTAACTGGGAAGGAGGATATCATTTGAGATGTAAATGAATGGAATGTTTAATTGAAAGAAAGAAAAAGAAAGGAAGGAAGGAAGGAAGGAAGGAAGAAAGAAAGAAAGAAAGAAAGAAAGAAAGAAAGAAAGAAAGAAAGAAAGAAAGAAAGAAAGAAAGAAAGAAAGAAAGAAAGAGATCGAGCAAGCATCCTTGAAGCTTCATTTGTAGATACTTTCCTGGAAACAGTGTCTGAACAGCAATGCTTTGGAAGAGTCTCCAAGCAGAAGTAGTCCCTGTGAACTGAACAAACAAAAGTTAAGACTTAAAGAAAATGAGATAACTGAACATTTCAGAAAAAAAATATTTCCAGAAGACAGAAAGCTATGCAGAAAATAATCTATGTGGGGGGACTCACAGTGGCTTGGCATTAGACCTTATTTTGGCCTGGCGTAACAGCCAAAGAAAATCACTGCAGACACTGTAGGAATCGCTTTGCAGTGTCCACATAAGAATCAAGGCAGAAGATGGACCTAGGGACACTGTATATATCCTATTATTTAATCCCCATTTTAAATGTGTGGTATAATCACTAGTCTCATTATTCCACCTCACCAGTGAGGAAATTGATTAAGAGCTTAAGCGATATATCCAATACCTCATAGATAATGAAACAGCATTATAGATTCTTCATTAGGGTGAATAGTAAAGCAATAATTTTCGATCTTTCATTTATATTATCTGAAATTTTCTTCATACTGTCCCTAGTACCCCATCCAACTTTTTTTAAACATTTAAAATGGCCCAAAGCCAGTTTATATAGCTAAAATACACAACAAAATATTATTAGGATCAATTTGAATTTTATGTAGTTTAGTAGCAACTCATAAATATTGTCTAAAGGGGAAATAGAATGTAAAATTTGGGTTTTTGACATCTTCTTCCATGCACACCATCTTTCTAGACTTACTTCTCTTTTTTCATCCAAAATATAGAAACTTTCCATGACTAACTGACTCTCTCTTAAGTTTATACTTCATGTTTCTAGTATGTAAAAACCAACCCTCGGAGTCTAGTTACAAGGTTCATGGAAGGACTGTCTGCCTCTGTGCTTCGGGTCTGGGGTTTTATGACTGAGATGCAGATAAAGTTGTGTAGTAAGATGACTGGAAAGTAAGGACTTCACAAGATTGATGAAAGCAATCTGCTATGAAACTCTATAGGACATCTCTCAATAGTATAGTGAAGTTTCATCATCACCACAATTGTGGACAGCAGCACTTGCTTTTAATTTAATTGATTGATTGGTTGGTTGATTGATTGATTTTATATGTATGCACACATGTACACACTAATGCCACAGCACATGTGTGATATCAAAAGACAACTTACTTGAGCTATTTCTGTTCTACCACATGGGATTGAACCTGGGTCATCATGCTTGGCAACAAACACCTTTACTCAATTAGCCATCTCCCCAGCCTGAGGGCACTTGGTTCTTTATAGGCAGATATAGCATGCAGATAAGACATCTCTGGAGCTCTCAATAACAGGCAACAGACTCAATGTTTAGTGCACAAATCACATATCTATGTATTGGAATCACATGGTTTCCTGTGACTTCTCCACAGAAAATTGATTCAGAATATGATGATTCTTAGGTGTGTGTCCCTTCACTTGTGAGTCTAAAAACACTTGTCTTGTGTTATTATCTTAATTGTTGTTTTATATTTATTATGAGTAACAAAAGGGGGAGATTTTACCCTCGGTGATGGAAACCATTTGCAAGCTATAAGCTATGTGTAGAACAATATTTTCCCAAATATGCTTAACAAATCATTAATCTCCAGAGATAGGTTCTGTAAATAAAAACAAATTTTGAAATAATTACAGATAGGCATACATGTCTTCTATCAGAGAAACACAGGATATATTACTATTTTGAGAAAGTAATGGTAAGTCTTGTAGTGAAGAACCTATTCAACATTTTCTAACTTCTAAGATATAATGTTTAATTTCTTTTAGTATTAGGAAGACAATGCAAATATGAATAAAAAGAAAAATTATCTGAATGATGAATAGTTTTTGGCTCATGTAACACAATAGAAATTAAAAAAGTTTCCTTAATACTAAATTATTAATGATGTTGTATTCATATTTTTTGTCCATAGGAGATTAGCAATTTCTATCGAACATAATTGTCCTATGTCTAGTTTCTAGTGGCATAAATTTCTCCAAAGATTAGGATCCAATAAATATTGTCTGAATATTATCAAAGTAGACAATTCTGGGAGAAGTATTAGACTATCATTCATGCAACACTCACTGTGGCTATAGTGCTAGGACATATGCTTAGCCTATTCTGGGATTTTGATTCACTACTAAGGCTGAGCTAAGGCATGCCACATTGACAAGCAATTCTAAAATTTTATTAACTTACTACTACTGATACACTTGATCAGCTATAGAACTATTTTATTCGACCTTTAGTCTCTGACCCAAGCTGACCTAAAATCCTTGTGTGGAATATTTTATCTCATAAACATGTAAAAAAGATATGAAACACACTACTTAACTCATGTTCTTGTCCATGAGTCTGATGGCTAAGCTTGATGATTCTGGGACAGAGAAAAATAGTATTTCTACAGACTTTTAAGCAATGTATACATTTCTAGTTGGGTTTTCTAACTTTCTTTGCCTCAACTACTCCAAATCTACAACAGAGCTGCTTCTTCATAAAGTGTTTCCCATCTCATGAAAGAATCAGGCATTTATTTTAAGTTTAACTGAGAAAATTCTTTTCAAATTTCATTGGTAAAACTAGTTACACAGGGAACCATAACAGCACCAGAGAAGAGAAGAATAATCGCTATGCAGGAGAAGATGCACCTTTTCAAGCCAGCAATGGTTTATGAAGCCTGAACAATCACTGGACAAGAAATTACACATGATGTATGGGGTTTTGGAAAATAAGTATTCTCTGTGAATATCTATTTTATTGACAACCTCTGGGTGCTGGATTCTTTTATATGAACATGACACAAGCTATAGTCACTTAAGAGGAGGGAACCTCAATTAAGACATGTATTCAGATTTTAGGCAATGTAGGCAAATTGTAGGGAATTTTTTTTAATTAGTGATGGATGAGAATGGGCCACATACATTGTAGCAGAGGTCACCCCTGGGCTGACAGTTCAGGGTTCTATAAGAGAACTGGCTGAACAAGGATGAAGAAGCAATAGAGAGCAAGCTAGTGAGCAGCACCCTTTCATGGCATCTGCATCAGCTCAGGTCTCCAGGTTCCTGCCCTCTTTGAGTTCCTGTACATGGACTGACCCTGGACTCTGACCTCATAGGTAGCAATGAATATCCAAGCAGAGCACCAGTGGAAGGGGAAGCCCTGGGTCCTGCTAAGACTGAACCCCAGTGAACTAGATTGTTGGGGGAGGGCGGCAAGAGGGAGGATGGGGAGGGAACACCCATAAAGAAGGGGAGGAGGGGGATGTTTGTCCGGAAACCGAAAGGGAATAACACTCAAATGTATATAAGAAATACTCAAGTTAATAAAAAAAAAAAAAGTGAAGCATTATGCCACTTAAAATCTTCATTTCTGTTACTGATCATGTGGCCTTAGATGATATTTATATACTACCCATTCTGTATTGCCCCACCTTCTAAAGCATCTCAGCAGGACTTGTCTTTTATTTTCTGTAGGGGTGACTGATACAATCATTCCTGGTTGCTGGGAGCCTGCACGGGGTCATTCTGGACGCCAGTCAACTGAGTAGAACATCATTGTTGGACAAAACTTGGTTTTGTGAAAGTAAATATTGCTTGTTATTAAATAACAATTACCTGTCTTGACTCAAAGTTACTCAGAGGCAAGAAGCTGCAGGCCTCAGAAGATAACAATTGTTAATTATGGGGTTCGGGGAGAATTTATTAAAAACTGTTGTTTTGTTTACCTTACCAAAAAAAAAAAAGAGTTCCTGTCCCTTGTCCCTTCAGTGATGAACAGTGGCATGGAAGAGTAGGCCAAACAAACCCTTTCCTCCCCAAATTGCTTTGTCACAGTACTTTGTTCCTAGTAACCTAAACTTGGACACCCCTCTATCTTCATTTGTGTTGACCTTCCCCTTCCCATTGGTCCCCTTTGCTCCTAGATAGTTTTACCTTTACATTCATAAAATATGTAATATATTTGTAGCTATATAAAACCTAGATGACATTAATTATTATCATAACTTGTACAGACACTACTATATGTCTAAAACTTCCCATCATCCCACAAAGAAATTCACTAAATATTAGCATTATCTTCCATTTTCTTTTATTTTCTGTCCTACATTTTAATTTAATTGTACTATCAGTTGAGTAGCAATCAATTTTATAATATAAGAATGAATGACAATAATGATCCATTAAAAACAACGTCCCTCTGGTCAAGAGAGTGAAATCACTAGTACGAGTGGAGACCTAAAATTCCAATTGATTGTGTCAACTATTTAGCCAAGGGAAAACTGAATGGTGGGTAAGACTACCTCTAGGAAGCCAGGCTTTCCTTAATCCACTGTAAATATATAGGCAGAAAAAGTATTGCTCTAATGGGATACCATGCTGGAAATATCCAACCTCCCAGTGTAGGGCCTAACAGTTGAGATGGTCTGAGGTTGGACTGTTTCTGTACATGTCTCAAAACGTAGCATCTTTCTCTTTTTATTGTTTCCTTTTTCTGGATGCTAGCCATCAATGAATGCTTTTTCTGATTATTCTGACATCTTAACTCTTTCCTCAGAGTTACCCTTCCCCATTTGATATGGTCTTGGTGCCATTTAATGGGTCTACAGGCCAGTAAATTAACAGCATGTTCTCTCCTCTCTCTCTCTCTCTCTCTCTCTTTCTCCCCTCCCTCCCTCACTCCCTCTCCCTTCCCCTCCCCCTCTTCTCTCTCTTGCACATGCACATGCACATGCACATGCACACACACACACACACATACACAACTGTTCACATACCTGTTTTTCTTTCTTTTGTCTAATATGTGTAGCTCCTGAGATTTACAATATACATGTTCTGATTTTGCTGCTTCTTTCAAACTCTGATAATATTATCCTCAAACTTCCCTTTAATTCCATTTTTATTCTTATTTTTTAATTAATGAGATTAAGAAACCTAAGAAGAGATTTTATTTTCCCAAGGGTCTTCTAGCAACCACAAAGGAATTTCCCCAAATTCTGGTTACAATAGAAGTAGAATTGCTCAATATTTGATTTGGCATTTAACAAAACATTTTAAGGTTGGTTCTCATTATAACATGCCTTTGACCCCCACTTGTTCTCTGCTGAGTAGTGTTCCATCACTTGTATTTGACACACTAGTGATTATTCACTCGTTCATTTACTGCTGGATGCTGAAGTTGTTTCCATCTTGTGGATTGTGGTTATTATCTCAGGGTTTACATGCATATATGCATCTATTTGAGTCCCTGAATTTGCCTTACTCTATTACAATGGTTACAATGCTGGGGATTAGGATCTATGGACTGAATGAGAATTCTGTAATCAGCATTTTCTGGTGCTGCCAAGTTATTTTTCACAGCATTTGAATTTTTGTTGTTCTTTATAGCAGTGCATAAGTGTTCTGACATTTTCATATCCTCACATTGCTAATGTTTTAATAACTACAAATTTTATCATAAAGACCAGACTCTTTCATGCATGATTCAAATCTCCACCCTAGAAATGTTATGAAATATATTTCATATGTATGTGGTTACATATATAGCATTATCATTACATATTAGTGTGCTTTTGAGAGGCCTGATGCTATTTTTATTGGTGGTAATAGTACTGATACTAGTCAGCAAAGGTCTACACCAATCAGAAAAAGCCAAGACAAAGGTAGTTTAGAGAGTTAAGACAAGGTGACAAACTAATCCCTTGATGAGCTTTCCTGGATCAGTTCCCACAAATGCATCAAGTAACTGATCTTAATTTGTTTTTTCCAAATGGATTTCCTGCCAAGGGAAAAGATATTCATTCATTGTAAATCATTAAATGAGCTCTCTAGTATGAATGAACCCCTAGAGGATGGGTCAGAGAAGTGTGTCTCTATTTTCTGAGGCTTGTTCACTCAATAGATGGAAGGTTCACAGATCTGAAATGTAGGGAGGGAGGCGAATTCACACTGATTCAGATCCTACTGGAATAAATTTCTCAGCTCATTTACAATGGTTTTGCACTGTAAGATAGTGTCAATAGACACCAGAGTAGCAGGATCAGAGCGCTCAGCTTTTATTCCTACTGCAAGTCTTGAAGAAGTTCTTCATCTTCACTAACTTTTAAGCATTCATGTACTCTTTCTTTTATTCAGTATATTTACTAAGCATTACATGTTTCCAGTTTCTGCTATGATTAAAGGTGGCATAAACTCTAAATGAAAATTCCATAAAAAATAAATAAAACACTAAACTACAGACAGAGAATAAACGGGAAACCATTTTATCATCCCAAAATAGTACTGTCTACCTTCAAGGGGTTGTAGTGGAGACAGGTGATTTGCATACATCACTCAATAGAGTAATTAACCAATGAGCAGTCTTTCAAACTCATGAAGAAATAAGTGCTCTAATAAGACTGAGGCGGGATGGATAATATCTTTATCCTGATCCATCTTCATTTGTGAAGTCAAGAATTAAACAAACAACAAACCATGATACTTCAGTTAAAAACCCCAGGTATGCAATGTGGAAAGTCTGTCCTGTGCAGCAAGAATATATTCCTGATATTTCAATTTCAATTATATATTCAATTTCAGTTATATATCCATGGGATTCAAATTTCTCCACTGCCTGGTGATAAGTATGCTCGAGATGCCTGTAATCCTGGCTCAACTTTCTCTTTCGGGACCTCAGGAATTGGCTGAAATGAGTAGAACCACCCACTGCTAAAGCTGTTCAGGAGTCAGGAGCGCAGGCTTCATCCTTTGTTTGGATTCCCATGTAAGGGTAGCAGCTTGTGCCACTTCGTCTGGGGAAGCCGGTGTGCATACTGGTGTCCTCCTTGTTAATTATACTCCTACTTGTTGTCACAACATTCCTCTATGGACTATAAATCTCGTATGATTCTAATGGCCATTTTAAAACATGAGTGAGTAGCACATGTAAGTGTTCCAACGAGGTTTTGGATTGTTCCACTGCAGCCTGGATGGCAGTACAGTATTCACCCCATCTGAGAATGTTAGGGTTATGTGACGCGATTCAACATGAAATTTTAGATGCTATGTATAGTGAGGGTACAAATAACATTTATTATTTTAATGATCGGGTCCATGTGACTATATGGCAAGTAAGTTGATATCTAAGCAAACACAGGGCAGAAAAAGATAACACTCATGGTTTCTGTGATATTTCAGGTTATTATCAAACCTTTGGGGAAAAAAAGACTTTACCCCTCTTGACTGGAGACACAAAAGAAATAAGAAAACAAAGAAACTTCATCTGAAGAAGAGATGCTGATCAGAAATGGGGCTTCTAGACTTGAGGTGGATTCAGCGGCTCTGTTTTATAACTGCAGATTGGTAAGCAAAATAAAGACACCAAAAATAATCACGAGCTCGTGGCAGGTGTTCTTGGCTGTAAGAAAGTATTGTGGAGGAGCCTCTTCTCATGCTATCTAAACAACCATCCGAAATATGCACTCACATATGGACCGTAGAAGCAAAATTATATATTTTGGCATTGTCTAAAATTGTACAACTAAGTTTTAGAAACTGGGACTCGAAACTTTGAACAAGGTTAAAGATCTTAATTTAGTATTATAACCCGCAGCCTCATACCCTCCTAGCATGTTCCTTTTATTTAACTTTCTTTGCTGTAACTTAAACGAAAGGATATAAATAAAGTAGTCTCTGGAACACAGGAGTTCTTTCAAGGCTGGTAAATATAATATAGAGACACATGTTCAAAGTAAGTTTATATTGATTTTAACAAGAATTTAACTTACTAATCTGTTTGTTGGAATATTTTTTGCAATGGCTCAAATTAATTATGGGTATATAACTTAGATTGATTTATATCATTTTACAAATTGGGAGGGGACTATCACTTTTATTTTTAACCATCTGTAATTGTGTCTCAATTCTAACACCTGTCCTTGACTTCACAGCAAAGGCCTAAGTTCTATTCTTGAGTGCACTGAGTTATTAGGACCTGCACCCTGGCCCAAGTGCATAGGAAGTCTACAATATAAATGTGTGGCAGGTGGCCCTCATGACATAAAGCCAATTCTGGGATTTTGCTCAGAATGTCTGTATTCTTTGAATTCTTCTGTTTTCTGGCAAGATTTTTACAGCACACTGCAATAATAGATCTTTTGACTGTGAGTCTATATTTCAGAATGTGTTTTTGGATAAATCAGTACAGGAAAATGAAAAATGATAAGGCCAAGTAGGTAACACTAGTGTTTCCCTTCCTCTTACCTAAGTTAACTTATGTTTCCTTGATTAAATTCTTATTTTGTTCATTTATTTGGCATTTAATTTAGACCTTTTTTATGACTTTGAAATAAAGTGCCACACATAAAGAGTGTGGCTTAGGAGTCTTGGTGAACCTTTATTGATTCCACTAATTTTGGTTCTATCAGATTGAAATCAAAGAAGCATGTAGGACTGTGATCTCCCTGGAGACTCTGGTTCTCTGTCCAGATGACTCACTATTATATAATTCATTTCTTGGAATTAGAAGTAATTCCTCCTTTCTTTGTTGACTATTTCCAATAGAACATCCTTGTAAAGGTTGATCTTGATTCCTCAATATATGATTGACTCCCCTCAAGTTCATATTAATCTTTTTTTCATGTAAATAGGAGATATTCACTTTCTGTTTGGTTTCTTTGGAGAATTGACTTGGATTAGGTCAGTCTCATCCAGATTAGTCTCCTTTTTGAATTAACTCAAATTCATATGATTAAGAATATAAATTACAACTAAAAAATCTAATTTTTCCAAATAATACAACATAATAACAAGAACCATAGAAATACAATGTTAATAAATTCCACTCACGCACTAGGGGGAAGAGAATATACTGGTGATATATAAGATTGGTGAAAATCTTTAAAATAATCTTAAAGCTTTTCTGTCATGTTTATATTGTCCTCTCTACTGACTCCAGGCATAAGTATAGTGCTGTCATACATTATAAGGTGACTGGATTTTAAGGGATGGTGATTTGGGTGGAGTTAGTCACTGCAATTATTACTATTTCACTTGAAATAGTTTTCCTATCTTAGTTCCCATAATATAAATGCAAAATATGGAAGCATTGTTCTTTCAAGAAATGTGCTGTAGACTTGGACTTAACTTTAAGCTATACAAATAGCTACTTAACTTCTCTACCCCCCCTCAATTAATAAGAAAATGAATCCAGTTAGATATGAAAACAGATTAGCAGAAAGTATTAGAAAGCTATCCCATATGCACTAAATTCTAGAATATAACATTCCTACTCTTTTAAATCAATTACTAGAAAGAAAATATATTTTCTTTTCTCTTTTTTGTTTATAGTATAATCACATCAATCCTACCTTCTCTTTCCTCACTCCAAGCCTTCCTTTATACCTCTTCTTTCTCTCTTTCAGTTTATGCACTGTATCTTATTAATTATTATAAAATTATGTATATATTCATAAATACAATCTGGTAATTCTGTACATTGTTATTGTGTTATGATTTCAGGCATTATCATTTTGTATTAGATAACTGTAGATTCTTGTCTGTTAGCAGGTGAGGGCAGGTGAAAGACAAAGCTAGCACCTGTGATTGGATAGCAGAAAAGAAGGGCAGACACAGAATTTTTGAGAGAAGGGAGAGATAGGAGAGAGAGGAAGAAGGAAGGAAGAGAGAAGAAGAAAAATACAACCCAGATCTGTGTGGCTTTAAATAGCCACAGGTAGCTATGACTATCATGTAGTGGATGGATTATTATAGGACAATTTGTCCAATCTAAGTGGACAGCTCATATCAATATCAGTTGGCTCTGAGTTTTGCCTTCGGGTGTTTTGTAGGTTGAGAATTTACTGATGTAAGTCTGACTGATAAATTACAAGCCTCTAGAGTTTTGATTTTACCAGGTTACAGGGATTTGTGACAGCTAACCTCATGAAAGGTGGTCGCTACGTGGGACTAGCCGTGGAGGCAGTGGTGCCAGAGCGAAAGAGTAGCCGGTGCCCTCATGGGATGGAACATCCTTTGTTGTTTAATGCTACAGATAACCAAATTGGTATGTTCTTCATTGTGAGAAACTATTTTGTCCATTCTCAGCATACTTTAGTTGACAATAATTCTTTATGTTGGGCTGTGCTCTCCTCATGAGGTTTCCCCTTTCATATTACCATATTAATTTTCATTCTTGTTCACTTCATATTTAAACAGCAATGTTGATGAGATGTTATTAATATAACTTCTGACATTCTGAGAAGACAGGCTCACAACAAATTACTCGTTCTCATGGCATGTACATTCTATCTCCTCTTCTAAAATTATCCCTGAGCCTTAGGTGTAGAGGTTGCATTGTAGTTTGGACTGGGCTCCATAATTCTGCATTTTCATTGATTGTACTTAATCTATAAGAGTTTCTATCTGCTACAAAGAAAAATTTCCTTGATGAGGAGCAAAAACTGCATGCATCTATAGGTATAAGGATAAATACTTAGAATGTAGTTAGAGATCGCTGTGGTTCAGTAGATTATTTTCCAAATTCAGTGAATTCATCATCGCTAGGTGGTTGGCAAGGTTCCAGGACCAGTCATTATTTCCCTCTTCTTCAGTGGGTCAGAAGTACAACTAGAAAAGTGTTGTTTAACAGCACAATATGTGTGTTACTACTGCATTCTTGAGTTTATTGTACCATGCTGGTCATTCTTCAGGATAGCAGGTGTCATAACAAGGTAGGGCTTTGAACTTCTTTCTTCCATGGGATGTTTGAATACTGAATGGTATCTCCCAGTAGTCCTTAGTGGGGAGCAACTCAGGTCAGTTCTAGCTCAAGGATCTCTTGGCTCTGTGTCAGAAATACAGTACATCATCAGCAATAGTTCCTTAACTTTAAATTATACAGATAATTATTCCCATTTATCCTCTGGAGAACAGCCAGGTACAATAGTAATAACTGATAAAGTTTTGATGGTCTCTTTCACTGCCCTGATTAACAAAGCAAAATGTTTTGTTGTTGGGTTTTTTGTTGTTATTTTTGTTTTGTGGTGGTTGTGTTGTTTTGTTTTATTTTTCTAGTTTTAGGGGTGGATAGATAGATAGATAGATAGATAGATAGATAGATAGATAGATAGACAGACAGACAGATAGATTTGGATGTACTATAGGCACATTTTAGTACATAGCTTCTGTTTATCCTTTCTCTTGTCCCTGTTTAGTACCCTCTGCATTTATCTCATTTCTCCATGTAAATCACTTGTATTCTGTTCTTTAACCCTCTATAACTACACTCTCATATAGCATGTTAGCCAGAAAGCAACAGCTATTTTAGAGAGCAATTAATCAACATATATAGACATGATATATCAGCTACAGAAAGCATTTCACGTGAAAAGAAAATTTAAAAATAGGCAAACAGAAAGAAACGAAGGAAGGAAGGGAAGGAGGGAGGAAAGGGGGGTTCAGGCTGATCACTCACTCCAATTCTGAAGTAGAGCCCAGGGAAAGATACAGGGAGTTGAATGTTATGTGGAGACATAGTAAATTTTATATAATAGAAAAACATTAGATGTGTTTTAGAGAACTGTCTGTAGGTATCTTCGCATTTGGGTGCTTCGAGCACCAACAGTAAACGTAAGTACCTGGGTACAAAGGTAAGTCTTCACCAACCCGGGAAATAGTGACAAAGTTTCAAATACTGATTGTATATTTAAAATAACCCAAAGCACTTGATTTAGAGAGGGGTTTTTTTTTTCTTTTAATCTTGAATTTTAAACAGCATGTTTGGAAGTTTGCTGGGACATCTTCTAAGTGTTGGGTTGCATGTCATATTTCACATTATGATGAGATATGTATTAAACTTGCAAATTCCTTTTTTACTAACAAGGAAAGTCAGAGAAAAAGAAGTGTTTTACCTTTCCTGATAGGGATCAATAAAGACCTAGGTGGCCTGGAAATCAGATTTGCATGACCATCAAAAAGTCCCCTATAGCTCCTAACTGTGCATCCTTGAAGCAATGCACTCTAAGCCTTCTTTTTTTGCATGGGTCTTGCTTGTCAGTTAGAAATCACCGTGCTAAGCTGTGTTCAATGGACTTGTTTGACAGGCTTCCTGATTGGCATTCATGGACATGTTTCTATTCTGTGCCGCTGTTGGTTGGGCTTGTTGGGGAGTGAGAGTCAAGGGCAAGCTGGGAGAAATAAAGCAAGAAGAAAGCTCCAGTGAATGACTCATTTACAACAACGCAGGATGGCTCACTGGATTCACCTATGCTCTCTAATGCGATCACACATGCTAGCGTGTTAACAGCAAAACCCATCACAAATGACTATTTCCACTTTCAAATCATCTGTTATTATCTCTGCTCAGTGACTGTGAGCAGGTTTAATCTATTCCTCAACATTCAAAGCATTTTATTCTAACTACCAAATAGCATTTCCCATTTTCCACACTCAGGGAAAGGCGGAATCATTTAAATAGAGTTTTGCATGACTTACTTAAAGCTGACAATCTGCACATGTGGAATTTAAACTCTCCAGAAACCTAAAGGATTCCCTTAGATTTTATTAGTTTGCATTTTTTTTTGAAATCTGCAATAACAGCATAGCTTGAAGGGATGATTTTGATACAAAAGTGCTCCCTTAATATCAAAACAAATCTCCCGAGCCAAGTCAGCAGTGAATCTAAATGGTAATTCTTCTGAATCCATGTAGAATTAGGAATTCTGCACGTCTTTCTTATTCTAAATCACTTTTCTATGCATTTGAACCACTTTCCCTAGGGTCTTTAGGTATTTTCCTATAATCTGACCCATACATACAGGACAGCTAACAGACGTGATTAGAAAGAGTTTTACCATGTTGTGCAGATGTGAGCCTTGTTACAGAAAATAACACAGTATCTCATTTAAACAATAAATGAAAGCAAATGTTTAAGGAGACGTCCTCAAAATAAAAACTTCACTCCGTCTTATTTGGGTGAAATATAATGAAGTTTAACACATTAACTACTAAAAGAAAAAACAGTTTAACAGAAGTAATTGCCTAAGATGGTCACATTATTTTATACAATACGCAAAAGGTATATACTGCATAGCAAAGACAGATATGAATCAAGGTTATCAAATTTGCACAAATTAGCTAACCATAAGGTTATTTTAACAAGATAATAATGTCAGTTTTCTTATCTATCTATTACATGTTGGTGGTGTCACGTATTTCAGTTATGATTTAATGAGATAAAGCATTCAGATAACCTCTAAGATTAGTTATACTATGCCATTGCATTCATAATTTATTTTAATTTAATTAGTAACTTGTTTATAACTAAGTCTCAAATCTAAAAATGTGGAAAACATGTTAGTGTAGTTAGTCATCTCCAAATAGTAGCTAGAAGTCAAAGCATGAACCAGAGCAATGTGGAATACCAGTTCTTTCAGTGCACCTAGCTAACTGAATAAGGTCAGAAGCATAGCATCAAAACACCAACTGTAAACTGAGTCATATTTCGGTGACTTGAGTGAATCATTCTATCTTGTGATGACAGAACAGCTTTTGATGGATTAAACAGACTTTCATCACTGAGATGATACACTTGACAAAACAACTTAAAGAGAAGAAAGGTTTCTTTTAGTTAATGGTCTCAGAGTTTCATTTCTCCATCCTTGGCTGGTTACTTTTGGACCACTGTGAGTCACAAATCATGGAAGTCTCTGATACGTCTCACTTCAGAAAGAGAGAGGATGAAAAAAGAGAAACCACTGGGACGTAGAATAATAATTTGGTGTAATATTTATATATATTATGTATTTCTTTAATAATATACTCCTAATTAGTGGAATTTGGTCTCTCTTTTGTCTTTTCTTTTTTGTTTTTTAATATATTCTTGTCTCATAAAATAAACGCTGAGTGTACCCACTCTCCCTTCCTGCTTTCTACTCCCTACCTCTTCTCTTCTCTAGATATCTACTCATCCATTTCCCTTCATAAAAGAGCAGGCCTAACAATGTAGGAGGTAGCCTTTAATCCCAACACTTGGGAGGCAGATTTTCATGAGGTTTACACAAGCCAAGTTTACAGGGTGAGTTCCAGGACAGCAAAAGCTACAAAGAAACATGCTATGTCAAAAAAGGAAACAAGGAAATAAACAAGGAAAAAGAAATAGGAAGAGGATAGAGAAGGAGGAGAATATGAAAGAGAATGTGGAGGAGGAGAAGGAAGAGGAGAAGGAGGAGGAGGAGGAGGAGGGAGGAGGAGGAGGGAGGAGGAGGAGGAGGAGGAGGAGGAGGAGGAGGAGGAGGAGGAGGAGGAGGAGGAGGGGAGGAGGGCAAACCAAACCAAAATCGACATAACAAGATACACTAAGACTAGGCACAAATCCTCACGTCAGGACTGGCACAGTAATCCAGTAAGAGGAAAAGATCCCAAGTATACGGAAA
This sequence comes from Rattus rattus, assembly GCF_011064425.1. Lineage (NCBI taxonomy): Eukaryota > Metazoa > Chordata > Mammalia > Rodentia > Muridae > Rattus > Rattus rattus. The sequence continues at coordinate 73,254,703 of NC_046158.1, read as the reverse complement.
AAGACTCAGAGACATGCTCCCTCCCACTGCTAGGTGTCACACAGAAATTTCAAGCTAAATAATCACAACTTATCTTCAGAGAATCTAGTGAAGACCAATGCATGTTCCATGATTCTTGCTTCAGTCTCTCCAAATCCCTATGAGCTTGCTTAGCCGATTCTGTGGTCTATGTTCCCTTGGTGTTTTCAACCCCTCTGGTTCTACCAGTCCTTTATCCCCATCTTTCATGGGTTTCCAGGGGCTCAGCCTAATGGTCATCGTGTGTCTCTGAATCTGTTTTCATCTGCTAGAGGTAGCCTTTCTGGTAATGATTGGGCTAGGCAATGATCTATGAATATCATTAGAAAGCATTTTCTTGCTTTCTTTTTCCATTCCTATTTGGATGTATCCTAGGTCTGAGCACCATGCGACTTTCAAATCCTGTCCACGTAGGCAGTGATGGGGATGGGTTCCTTATTATGGCTTGAGTCTTCTTTAACATGTCATTTGTTCCTCACTCCCACAAGTTCTGCACCACCATTATCCCAGCATACCTTTTATGCAGGAAAGATTGTATGTCAAAAGTTTTGTAGCTGAGTTTTTGTTCCAATCCTACCAGTGGAAGCCTTGACTTGTATCCCCCATTTCTATGAGTCCTTACCAGGGTCACCTTTGTAGATTCCAGAGGTTCCACTGGTTTCCACATTGCCTGCTAAAGAATCCAATTTCCAGATGTCTCTCCTGGTTCTCTCTCTCTCTCTCTCTCTCTCTCTCTCTCTCTCTCTCTCTCTCTCTCTCTCCCTCTCTCTCTCTCTCTCTCTCTCCCTCTCCCTCTCTATCTGTGTGTGTCTATGTCCCGCTCTTTCTCTGTCTCTCTCTGTGTGTCTCTCTGCTTATCTATCTATCTATCTATCTATCTATCTATCTATCTATCTATCTATCTATCTATCTACCGATCCACCTATCTACCCACCCTCCCATCTATCCATTTCTCTTCTAAACTCCTCTGTTCCTATTCTCATCTGGCTCCAGTCCATTCACAAAATCTGCTCTATTTTCACTTCCCAGTAATGTCCCTGTGCCCCTGCCATGAATACTGTGAATTACTTAGGCTCTCTGGGTCTATGGATTGTAGTGTGATTAACCTTTACTTAACAGCTAGCATCCACTTCTAAGTGAGTACATACTATGTTTACCTTTCTGGGTCTGGATTGCCTCACTCAGGATGATTTTTTTTCTAATATCATCCATTTTCCTGAAAATTTTATGATGCCATTTCTTTCAGCAGCTAAGTAATACTCAGTCATGTAAATGTACCACAATGTTTATATCCATTCTTCAGTTGAAAGACATCAAGGATGTTTTCAGTTTCTGGTTATTACGGATAGAGCTGCTGTGGACATTGCTGAGCAAATGTCCTTAAGGTAAGATGGAGCATCGTTTGGATACATGCCCAAGATTTGTATAGCTGCAGAGGGAGAATCACTTTTCTATTGGTGTGTTTTCCTTTGTTGGTCTTCAGTGCTCTAGTGCATTGCTTCATGCCTATAAATATAAACTAAAATCAGTAAGATATTTAAAAATAATGCACGAGAATTTAGTGGCATAGAAGTAGACACAAGAGATATTAAAAGAAAGACTAGAAGGTAAACATAATCAAAATGCATTCTACTGATGTATAAAATTATCAAAAGTAAAACATTATATTTAAAAATAAATTATGCATAACTCAAACAATAAATTTTAACATGCCAAAGGGTCTGAAATTTTTCTCAGACTAGAATGTTCACTGTCACAGAATGGCAGATTATCCACAAATCCTCCTTCATGAAGGGAGAATTATGCTGCATTTTAAACTTTAGAAGCATCTAGATCATTATCATTTACGAAGTTCTCAGATACCTAAATTCCAATATAAAAATATTCAGCAAATACCTGTTTAGAGTCTACATAGGTAATATGTGATAATCCAAATGAATAGTGGTGAACTGTCCTGAATTATGCCCAGTTGGAGATAACATTTCCATTATGTTACAAATGACAACCCATGGTTTTCCAAGAGGGCATCCCCATCATCTCTATCCACTCAGACCATTTGTTTGACAATCACCTGTGAAAAGATGGAACTGAAAGAAAAGGACAGCGTCTTTCCTTGTAAGTTGCACAGGGCTGTGAGAGGTATGTGAAGTATTGCTACAGAAGCACTGTCCCCATCTCCCCATTAAGGTAAGTTTTCCCATAGTTCACTGTTATTAAGTTAGTCAATTTATGCTTGAATGATTCAGTTCAAAACTTGTCTCATATAGTACTGCGCAAAGCACTTATCAACACATCTCACAGGGCAACAAAGAGTTAATTATTAGTTTTGACTAATCTCTGTTCACTGGGATCTTAGATACAAGTTCATCAAGTAGAAATAACTAGATACATATAATAAAAAGGATTGAAAGAGCTGAAGGGATTTGGAACCCCATAGGAAGAATAACAATATCAACCAACCAGAATCCCCAGAGCTCCCAGGGACTAAACCACCAACCAAAGAGTACACATGAATTGACCCATGACTCCAGCCACATATGCAGCATAGATGACCTTGTTGAACATTAATGGGAAGAGAGGTCCTTGGGCCTGGGAAGGCTTGATGCCTCAGTGTAGGAGAATGCCAGGGCAGGGTGGAGAGAATGGGGGGGGGAGCACCCTCATAGAAGCAGGAGGAGAGGGGATGGGATAAGGGGTTTTCCCAGGGGAACCAGGAAAGGGGATAATATTTGAAATGTAAATAAATAAAATATCCAATAAAAATTAAGGAAAAATAACTAGATATAGGTTACAAACCCAGGGAGACTTTATCTTCAAGGTTATTCACTAATTTATGTTTGTCCCATGATATGATTCCAGGTGTGGGAGGGACATTTTAGTGATTGCATTAAACTAGTTTGCAAGCTACCAATGTAGGAAAAATTGATCACTTCTCTAAAAACTGTCCTGTGAGCACATGTGACATATATTTCAGAGATAAAAGAGACAAGATATTATCAGTAATTTCTTCATTAGGCTTCAAGAAAAAACCTGCATTTTATAGTTAAATGATACCTACCATTAATAAACAATATTTTTACAGTACAAGAAAATAATATATGTGTGATTCCATCAAGAAGCAACCTGGGGGATGCCAATTTAATCAAGGTGACTGAACTGATCTGAAAGACACTTGGATACTTCTTGTTGTTTTATTAAATGCTTGAAGGTCTCTGACCATTGTAAATGAAATCAGCACATGTTTAGAAGGAAGGCTCACTAATATTGAGCTTTACACACAGATGTCTGTGGTAAGAGCTCACATGGTGTGTCTGCATGAATTTTTTTTTATTTTGGCTGTCCAATGATAGAGGATGTATTTGGTCTCACATAGACAGTTTAGCCAATTTGTCTTCAATGAATTATAGAAATTAGCAGAGTTTATGTTTGAGCCTAACCTTGCTAAATGGATAGAGTATGGAAAACTGGCTTAATCTGATCTTTCATGGTCTCTCTATTATTAATCACGACTCTTTAAATAAAAATGAAACTCTTTGGGAGTGTTCAGAGAATTATAATCTGAGATATTCATACTAAGATGGATCATATGAATACCAAGAGGAGTTATGAAAAAAGGAAGAAGGTTTTAAAGGGGAAAAAATCTGTAATCTATTTTTTAAACAAAATGTATTGGTCACAGGTCATTTCTAACAGTGTTTTCGCTAATGTGTGATATGGCACATCACTAGAAAATTCACAGACACTAGCTACCCACTACTGGGCAATGCCCAGCTGCAAAACTGCGACATAGCAAGTTCTTTAAAAGTTAGCAGTTAGGAATAACGTTATTAGAAAGGGATACCAGTAGGAGCTGACTCAGTTGCATGGATGATGGTTGGTACAGAAATTCAGTAATTCCCTTTTCTTCATCATCCATCTAGTTTGGTTTAACATATATGGGTTTAATTTGGAACTGACAATACTCATAGTCCCAACAGAACAATTTTAGTGACACCCACCTCTCCCAATGAAAGACTGTATATGTGGATTACAGACACATGGGTGAGGAAGGCTGTTTTGAACAATAGTTGACATTAAGGTAGTCAGAAGCAAGAAACAACTTAACTATATCCATTAGTCACTCTAAGTATTATTTGGTTTTTGAATGGCTGAATGAATACAGTCTGACTGAAAGAGTAAGAGCTCTTGTCTCATAGTTGCTTATAGAATGATACCATCTCTTCTTTGTGATCATAACCTTAACATTCTCTACAGACGTTCATCCTATGAGGTAGCCTTACAGATTCAGTATTCATCCTCAGTACTTGAGAACAGAGAACACTGATAATCTATGGACAGTTCTAGACGGTGACTCACTGTTCTTTAAGGTAATTTTACATTCTCTCTATCTCTGTCTCTGTCTCAGTCTCTTTGTGCCTCTTCTTTCCTCTCTTTCATTTCACAGTGCTGGAGTTAGGCCCAGGACCTAGCATTGTACCTCAGAGGTATGTCCCCAGCTTCGAGATTTAGGCATTGGAATTTGTGCTATTCCTGACCTCTATGGAATCCCAAACTCTATATGTTACTAATATGTGTGTTCAGGGAAATTTAAGTTTCTCCCTCAATGACTTGTCTTGACCTAGGAATTCACTAGGCAGAAAGTTTAACAGTAGAGAATGTGGTTTAAGTTAAGATTACAGGGATAGTCCCAATACATTAAGCTGTAGTAAATTTAAGTATAGTCACATAGTAAGGGTTTATTGATGCATTTTAGACATCCTTTTTTAGGTTTTACTATATACTGAAAAATCTCTTTGCCCTGGGAATATATGTAAACCCTGAAAAGATTAATGATTTACAGTAATCACAGAAGTAGTTACTGGTTAATCTAGAACTCATGGCCCAGTCCCCAGTCTGTAGCTTACACAATATTTAGTGTTGGCTTACAAAGCATTTCATGTTGTTAGATAAAAATTCAGTTGGCTATGTATGTAGCCTATATGTTTTTGTCTTCTATTTTTATTTAGAGATTTATAAACTGAAGTAGAAAATCTTAATTATTTCAAAGAGAATAAAAATATGTATGAAACTGTGAAGACCTAATGACTTCCTCCTACATCTCAATATTAATTTCCCCTATATCTCAGCTATTAATCTGCTCTATGATATTAGCCTTTGCTGGGAAAGTCTTAGGTTAGGTAATCATTAAAGGTGTCTATTTAGGTTTTTTCCTGTTCTCTTAGCAACAAATCACTCCTATAGCCCCAGGAAATGAATGCCAAGCCATTCCACAGAAGACCACAATGTCAATCACCATCTTTAGGAAGGGATTTGCCCTGCTCAACTTGTTTTTTGCTTTTACAGAGCTACCTAATGTAATCGAAATGGTGGCAGTGAATAGGCTTTTAATTGAATTGGCTATTAGGGAACCCAAAGCCACTGAAGCAGATTGAAAATGTGTGTGCTTTGTCTTCTTCAAGATAAAAGACAAAACAGAGGTACTTGAAGTCTGTTATTAGCTCAGCTAGACTTGTTTGCAGGTAAAGAGCACAATTTCTTTTCACATCATCACCTTGACTCTTCTCCAAAGTGCTCCTTCCTCATTACAATGGCCACGTATTCATACTGCCTTTTCCCCCATGTTGATTTTCAAATGTAATCAGTGGGAAAGTAACAATTCTTCCAAATAGAAGAAGTGAAAATCAGCCCAAATGCCTTTCATCAACCCTTGGTGCTCCATTTTCTCACTTACACCTTGAACAAACAGTTAAACAGCTACCTCATGGTTCCTGGGAAAACTGGGTGAAATTGAATTTTGTGAGGTGCTTTGTAAGTTTGGAATAATTCTGCATTCATGGAATTTCAATAACATTTAATACTATTTATTTAATGGCACCAAGTATGTTCAAAAAAAATTTTTTTTTTGGTTCTTTTTTTCGGAGCTGGGGACCGAACCCAGGGCCTTGCTCTTCCTAGGTAAGCGCTCTACCACTGAGCTAAATCCCCAGCCCCTGTTCAAAATTTGAAGTAAGGATTTCGATACTTTTCACTCCTTTAATTCCACTTCCATAATTTATTTTCTTTTTCTTTCACCTGTGAAGCAAAACTTCTCAACATTCCTGAGACATGTCCACATTGTGGTGTCAACAAAACCACTAGTAAAACTCCCTATATACTTCAGTGAAAAACTTATGCAACCTTAAATTTCAATCCTGTTCTATTTAGTAAAGACATGAAAAAAAGGGGAGATCTTATGAACTTTGTAAGGAAGTGAGGAATCTGTCATCGTACCTTGACCATGTTTTTGCTTTTAACTATACAATAGATGATTGTTAGACTTAGTTAAGCTGTGACTTTACAGATTATGAATTTTGATATTGTGTTGTCTAGAACTGATCCAAGGATCATGATCTCTCTCTCTCTCTCTCTCTCTCTCTCTCTCTCTCTCTCTACCTCTCCCTCTGTGTGTGTGTGTGTGTGTGTACATGTATAAGAGGGTATAAGAGGGAAAAAGAGCAAGAAAGAGAAACCATACACTTGCCCTAAACACACACACACACACACACACACACAGAGAGAGAGAGAGAGAGAGAGAGAGAGAGAGAGAGAGAGAGAGTAGGAGACAGAGGGAGAGATACAAAGAGAGTCAGAGACAGGCAGACAGAGACAGACAAAGAGACACAAAGAGATGGAGGGACAGAGGGACAGAGAGAAAAGAATCATGGGATTGCTATAGTATACTACAGCTCATGATATCAGTAGACATGCTCTTTAGATCTGATGAGGCTGCCTACCAATAAATTCATTAAGATATATCACAATTCAATTGTACTTACTGTGTAACCTATTAAACATTAGAGCTGGGCCACATAACACAGCCTAGGGTACAGGCCACCTTCTCTCACGATTGTGGATAACTAGAAGCTTTGACATGTTATTCTGATCAGTGTCATGCTGAATGTTGCCATCCCAGTAAAAGACCAAAATTCAACTTATGGTTTAGGTGAATGTGTATCTCTTTGCACAATTATAAGCAAAGAAAAATTACAGATCTAACCATTGTCACCAGTGAACTCTTTATACATATGTATAAAATAGATGGAATGTTTTCTGTAGTCAAGGAACAAACATTAAAATTCTCCTAGTTATCAAGGAGGTTTTTACTTTTATTTTGGGGTGGTGTTTTTTGTTTTTTTTTTGTTTATTTGTTTATATTTTTACATTGTGAATTTCTTCAAATGAGATATTTAGACTGTATACTAATATCAAATGTAGCATTATATTTAGTATTTTCATTTACACTCTTTTGGCTATCAGAAGATATTTCTTGCCTTGATTTTGCTTCACTAAAATTTAAGTGTTTCACAGGAAAGGCATTTTATGAAGGAAAAGGGACATACAACTGTAAAGATGAGAGTAACCAAACCAGCTCCTCACAGGCTCAGCTGAACCCTCCTACCACTGGCAGTGAGTAGGGGAAGACGGTGAGGCTGAAGCAGCAGGATGAAACATAATGTGGATGACTGTCTTCCGGCGGGTGCAAAGAAAGAACATGCAAGTAATATGGATGGCTTGCTGCCTGCTTGGTTGTTTGCTAGTGAAATCAATGAGAGCTTTTTCAAATCCTGTTCTTTAAAATAGCTGTGCTTATGCATTCTTTGGTAGGTTTGTAGTTTACCTTGGTCAATTTCATTTCTATCTCGATGCCAAACTTTTAATTTAATAAAATATGATTGCATAATAAATGCCAAATTTAAAGTGCTGTTTTCACTGGCAAGCTAAGTCAGAGGTTCATCAGTTTCCCCTATCCTTACTAAACTTTCATATAGATTTCATATAGAATCCATTAAAGGGTAGAACAACTCCATTCAAAGCAAAGAGAGTGATCTTGATACCGAGCCACTCATTCCCTTGAATCCTGCTGCTAACACTGGTGAACTACCAAACCAGACCATGTTTACACCCTCCTACTTGCTTCCATCTAATAAGCACTTCCTCTCGATCAAGCGATCAAGCTTGCCTTTGTAAATATACTTAGTCTTATAAGGGCCATTTTTCTTTTATTTCTTTCTTTGGCTATTTTTATTTATTTACATCTCAAATGTTATCTGCCTTCCCTGTTACAACTCTGGAAAATCCCTATTCCATCCCCCCTTCCCCTGCTTCTGTGAAGGTACTCCCCCACCTGCCCACTCCGATGTCACTGCCCTAGCATTCCTGTGTGCTGGAGCATAGAGTCTCTTTTTTGATGGGTTCTAAGAACTCAGAATTATTTTGTTATACTGTATTTTATTCCACATTTCCAAATACATTTAATGTTAAATCTTAAATGTCCCCAAATATGATTCTGTAGTTGCTAGAAGACTCATTCTTACTAAAATGTGCCCTACATGCCCTCGATGCAAATCACAGCAGAAGGCACACAGAGCGTTGCCCTCATTCATTTCTTCCTCCACAGCACCACAATTCTGCACCTACTCGGTTGTGGCCAAAGAAATTTTATGACATTGATGGTCATACTTCAGTCTACAAATTAATCCACATACTTTGACAGGAAGAATATGCTTACTGTATGGCCACAGTGTACCAGGACAATTTTTGAATGTCACAAATAGCTTGTCTTCTGAAAACAGAGTTTCCTTATTGCACTTTGGATCTGTTCATTATAGTTTAGAGCGAGAAAATGGATGTGAGAAACAGACTATGGCTGCTTCTGTTGGTGTGGTTCTCTTACCTATGCTAAAAGGCAATCCAAGTGCTCCCGAATCCCTCTCCCAGAAGTGTGAACACTGTCATTGCCTCATTAAAAAAAGGTGCGAATGTTCCTTTTCTTCTCCTAAATGTTTAAAAGAGTAGGCTTTGTTTAATACAGAGGGTTGTCACCTCTTGCTCATTAGAAACTCAGAGAATGCTATCCTACAACCATGCATGGTTCCTGGAACTGGAAATAGGACTAAGGGTGCAGAGAGTGGGAGAAACGCCTTTCTCAGGGCATAGCATAACAGTTGTTCATACCAAATCAATGGCCCTGAAAATATACATAAAAGTAGCATAATGCAGACTGAACAGACTGTATTTATATATTTAGGGACACACACATACACACATGTACACACACACACACACACACACACACGTAATAATTAATGAAATTAGAGGTCATGAATGTGAAGGAAAGCAAGGATGAATATAGGGAGGGTATGGAAGGAGGAAACAGAAAGGGTAAATCATGTACTTATGACATAACCAAAAAACCAAGAAGAAATATTTGAAATAGTTTTGAGATCAATATTGATAGACTTCTGAGATGGGTCTTCCTCTCACCCATTTACTCCCACAGGCTGCTTTTCATTCCTTCTCAGAGTTGCCCCTGGTGAGTTTTAAGTAGAGGAGACTGAACTGTTCCCATCCACCTCCCACCTTTGCCTGACACCACAAGAGACCTTGAAGAAGGTTAGGACTTTGCAGGGGTTTCTCTCATAATGAGAAGCTTGCTGTCAAGTCTCTCACAGCAGCTGAAAGATTCAAGTAAATGTTTTCCCAATAAAAATTCCTCAGTGAATCAAAGAAAAAAAAGGTGTGATTTTCCTTTGGTGAATGCAACATGCACAAGTTAGTTGAACCAGCTGGTTCAAGTGGAAATGAATGACTTCCCCAGGGTCAGGGTCTGACAGTAAGTGCTTTCTGCTTACATGTGTGGAAGAGGTAACAGGGACAGATACTGTAATGGAGCAGAACAATGTTTCTGCCTCATCAGTTCATGAATATTTGAATGGAGAGGGTGTGATTCTGAGCACTTCTCCTTGGCTTCAATTTTGTTTCTTATTCTAGATTGCCCCACTCACTAAGTTTAATCAAATACATGCTACGACCAGAACATGGTGGCAGTTTCTCTGACCTAAAGCTCTGATGCTTCACCTGGCCCCAAGGAACAACCTTCAGTGTATTAATCTCAAAGGATGGGAGTATTTCACTGGTGTTCTGGCTGATACAGGAAGAGAGTACAGAAATGAGCATCCCTTCATCTCTCACTGCGCTTGCTGCTTGCTTAGATAAATGGGAGCTTTTTACAGGGAAGTTTTCACTGAGTTATATCTCCTTGCAGTGTTTAGGGCTTAACGGTACTGTGTTACCCCCTTTAATAAACATTCTTGAGCATGTGTATAAAGCATGCTGCTCTTGATTCTAGTACTTTTTCAAACAAGGATCTCTTTCTTCTACATCACAGGCTGCCTTTTGCTAAATGTAAATACATTCATACTTCAGCTAAAAGATATGTACTAAAGAACACATTGAAAAGCTTTCCAATGTTAAGAATGCTGGTAACTAAGAACACTCAGGTAGCAAGCATGGAAGACTCTTTGCCCTTACATTCCTCCTTCTTGCAATGTTTCTTAATCATGATAAATTTTATAGGGTAGCAGGAAACGGTTTATTCACAGAAAGTTATTAGCAAATCAGGGTTATTCATTTCTTTTTCTTAATGTTGGAATCAGTGTCAACTGGTTTAAGTGGCGGAATAACAGCAAACTTTGAGTTTAAAGGAACAAGAGAAAGGGGATAATTATTAACTTCCCCCAAAATCTAGGATGGAAAGATTGGTGGTCACGTAATCCCACATATACTGAGTGGTACCAGACATAAATCTTTATGTGAGGACACCAAACCCTATATTTCAAAAAGGTTGTTAGGAGCCAGAGTAATATAACCATATATCTGGAATATTATTAAGTAATTGTTTAGCTAGACTAGATACTTTGTAGTTTGTAGGAAGATGGCATGACTCTTAAACAGGAACATCATTGGTTGGCCACTCACACAATCCCTGTGCACATCTTATAAGCAGAAAAAGAAATGTAGCTCAAAGGTTTTTGTTTGGGTCAGTGTCCCAATCTCTCTACTAGAATCTTGCCTGGTTATAGGCGATGGCAAGGTTGGACTCCATATCACCCATTGCTAAGATTCTTACCTTGGGTCACCCTCATAGATTCCTAGGAGTTTCGACTGAATGAGGTTTCTATTTCATTCCTGTGATGCACTTCCCCGATTCTAGTTATCTTTCCCAGTACCCTCTCCCTTCTCCAATCTGATCTCTCCTATTCACATACCAACCCACCCAAAAGTCACCTCCCCTATTCACACAAAATATTTATTCCATTTTCTCATCTCAGGGAGGTCCTCACTTGAGCTCTCCTTGCTACTTAGTTTATCTGGGTCTGTGGATTGTGGCACAATCCTTAACTTTACAACTAAGATCTACTGATAAGTGAGCACATAGCATGCTTGTCTTTCTGGAACTTAGTTATCTCACTGGAGGTGATTTTTCTAGTTTCATTAATTTTGGAACATATATGATGTCATTGTTTTTAACAGCTGAGTAATACTCCATTGTGTAAATGTACCCTATTTTCTTCATCCATTCTTCAGCTGAGGGACATCTAGGTTGTTTCCAGTTTCTGGTTATAATGAATAAACTGCCAAGAACATAATTGGGCTAGTATCCTTTGGGTATATGCCCAAGATCATTATTGCAGTATCTTGATGTTAATCTATTCCCAATTTTCTGAGAAACAGCCTTATAAATTATAAAGTGGGATGTAAGTTTGTACTCTCACCAGCAACTGAGGAGCATTCTCAGGTACCACATACTTGCCAGCATGAGTCGTCACTTGTGTTTTTGATCTTCTCAATTCTGACAGGTATAATTTATAATCTCTGTGTTCTTTTGATTTGCATTACTATGATGGGTAAAGATGTTGAACATTTGTTTTTCAGCCATTAGAGATTCTTCTACTGAGAATTCTCTGCTTAGACCTGTATGCTATTTTTTAATTAGATTATTTGGTTTGTTGATGTTTTGTTTCTTGAGTTCTTTATATATTTTGGAAATTAGTGCTCTGTCAGATGTGGGGTTGGTAAAGAATTTTTCCCATTCTGTAAGATGATGTTTTGTTCTATTGGTACTGTCCTTTGCTTTACAGAAGCTTTTTGATTTTATAAGGTACAATATATTAACTTTGTCTTAGCATCTGAGCTTTTGGTGCTCTGCTCAGGAAATTATCTCTTGTGACATTACCTTCAAGTCTATTCCCTACTTTCTTTTCTGTCAGTTTCAGTGTTTCTGCTTTCATGTTGAGGTATTTAATCAGCTTAAACTTGAGTTCTGTGAAGGGTGATAGATATAGAACTCTTTCCATCCCACAACAGGCAGAAATCCAGTTAGACAAGCAGCATTTGTTGAAGATGCTTTCTTTTTTCCATTGTATGGTTTTGGCTTCCTTGTCAAGATCAAAAATCAGTGTCTGGAGGTGTGTGGATATATTTATGCAATCATTGATGATCCTGTCTGTTACTATGCCAATGCCATGCAGTATTTTACCACTATTGCTCTGAACTACCACTTGAAATCGTAGACGGCGATACCTCAGAAGGTACAATCCTACAGCTTATTACACACAATTGTTTTAGCTATCTTGGTTTTGTTTTTCCATATGAAACTGAGTTTTGTTCTTTCATGTTCCATAGAGAATGGTGTTGGAAATTTGATGGGAATTGCACTGAATCTGTAGATAGCATTGGCAAGGTGACCATTTTTACTGAGTTAACTCTACCAATCCAAAAGCATGTGCAATCTTTCCTTCTTCTGATGTCTTCCAATTTCTTCCTATAAAGATGTATAGTTCTTGTCATACAGATCTTTTACTTGTTTGGTTAGAGTTATACCACAATATTTACAGAATCTGTGCCTATAATGAAAGGTGTTGATTCTCTATTTTTTTTTAAACAGACTAATTATACTTTGCATATAAAAGTACTACTGAATTTTTTTTTTTTTAGTTAATTTTGTATCCAGCCACTTTTCTGAAGCTGTACAATTTTCCTATTATAATTTTTGGGGTCATTTATTCAAATTATCATATGATATGCAAATACCAATACTGTGACTTCTTTCTATTTTTCTTACCCCTCTCACTGAGACCAAACAAAGCAGCCAATCTAGAGGAAAGGGATCCAAAGGCAGCTAATTGTCAGAGATATCATTCCCCCTCATACACACAAATATACCCTTACAGTTCCAAATGTTTGTAGACCCATATGAAAACCAAGCTACACATCTGCTACAAATGTGTAGGGGTCCTAGGTCTAGCCCATGCTCGTTCTTTTATTGGTGGTTTAGTCTCTGTGTGACCGATGGGCCAGGTTAGTTTGTTCTTTAATTCTACTTGGGGTATCTTTGACCCCTAAGTTGTCTCAGTTACGTCTCCCAACTCTTCAACTAGATGCCTGAGCTCTGCATGATGTTCAGCTGTTGGTCTCATTGGTTCCTATTTGCTGCTGAATAAAGCCTCACAGAAGATAGTTATGATACACTCATGTCTGCAAGCATAGCAGACTATCTTACTATTGTCAGTGGTTGGCTCTTTCACATAGAAGGGTCTCAAATGAGCCTGGTCATTAATTAGCCATCCCTTCAATCTCTACTCCATTGTTATTGCTGCACATCTTATAGGCAGAACAAATTTGAGACTGAAGGTTTTGTGTGTGGAATTTATCCCCTGGAAATTCTATCTGGCTACAGAAGTTAGACACTTCAATTGCCATACCCCCACCTGCTCAGAAGCTCAGATAAAGTTACTCCCATCAACTCCCAGAAGCTTCTCTTGTCCTAGGAGCCACTCTGGTCCCAGATCTCCAGCTCGTCCCAGAGATACTGCTTTGGTCAATTTCAATTCCTACCCCCGAGCCCCTACACACATTCTCTCTGCTTCTAATTCCTTAGGAACTATAGGTTTGTTTAAATCATTTATCTAATCTTTGTGTAACTTTGAAAATTGGTATCTACCAAGAAGCTTGTCCATTTCTTTTAGATTTTCCGATTTTGGAGTATAAGTTTTTGAAGTACGACTTGACAGTTCTTTAGATTTCCTTTATGTCTGTTGTTATGTTCCTCTTTTGTTTCTGATTTTGCTAATATGGCAATTCTTTCTCTGCCTTTTAGTTAGTTTAGATAGGGGATTGTCCATGTTTTGTTTTATTTTCTCAAAGAAACAGCTCTCTGTTTCATATATTCTTTATATTATTCCCATTGTTTTTATTTTTTTATTTCAGTCCTGAATTTGATTATTTCCTTCAGTCTACTCCTCTTAGATGTGTTTGCTTCTTTTTGTTCTAGAGAAACATGTGTACTATTTAGTTACTAGTATGAGATCTAATTTCTTTATGAGTGCACTAAGTGCTGTGAACTTTCCTCTATGCATCACTTTCATTGTATTCCATATTTTGGGTATGTTGTACATTCATTTTAATTGAATTCTAGGAGGTTTTGAATTTCTTTCTTCCTTAACACAGTGGTCATTCAGTCAACAGTTGCTCAGTTTTCCATGAGTTTGTAGACTTTCTGTTGTTTGTGTTGTTTTTGAAATCTATCTTTAATTCGTCATGGTCTATAGATTGTTATCTTTGTGAAGGTGAGGACTGGCACAAGATAAGGCAATGCCTGCGATTGGGCAGTGAAAAAGTAAGGCGGGGACAGAGCTTTTGTAAGGCAGAAGAAAGAAAAAGAAAGAGGGACAAGATCCACGTGGCCGTAAATGGCCACAGGTAGTTATTAATAATTCATAAAGGATGCATTTATATAGAACAATTTGTATTATTTAAGTGGGCAGTTTATATCATTATCAATTGATTGTGAGTTTATTATGTGAACATTCTGTGGGTTGAAAAAAATTTTTTTAAAGATTTATTTATTTATTATATATAAGTACACTGTAGCTGTCTTCAGATATACCAGAAGAGGGCATCGGATCTCTTTACAGATGGTTGTGAGCCACCATGTGGTTGCTGGAAATTGAACTCATGACCTCTGGAAGAGCAGTCAGGTGCTCTTAAGCACTGAGCCATCTCTCCAGCCCCGTGGGTTGAAAATTTAAGATGAAAATCTGATTGCTAAATTGCAAGCTTATCGAGTGTTGATTTTAACAGACTAATGTGAGACTAACTATAACCATAAGGGTAGGATGCTGAAAATGCGAGCAGAGTCCGCACCAAGACAGTTGCAGGAGGGCAGCTGCTGCAGGCTCAGACATTAGCTGGCTGCAGCGTGGGATGCAGATTGGGAGCTGAGCTGGTGAGACTCTTTGCTGACTGAGATGAAAATACCTGGTAGATGCCATGTGGCCCACCAGTGCTAGCTCTACCATGGTTGCTAAAGATACCTTTATTAATATTTACCACAATAATGGTCTAATAAGTAACAGAAGGTAAGTTCAATTTTCTTCTATCTATTCAGACTTGGCTTTGTGCCTGAGTATATGGTTAATTTTGAAGAAAGTTTCATAAGATGCTTAGACAAAATTATATCCTTTTGAATTTAGATTAAGTGTTCAGTAGATATATTAAGTCCTTTTGAATAATGATGTCTGTTCTTTCCATTATTTCTTTACTTAGTTTCTGTCTGGATGTCCTGACCATTGGTAAGAGATGGGTGTTGCAGTCTCCACACTATTAGTGTGAGGGGTTTGATGTGTGACCGGTAATGCTGCTTTTTCAAATGTGGGTGCCCTTTCGTTTGTAGTATAGATGTTCAGAATTGATTCATCTTCTTAGTAGATTCTCACTTTGGTGGGTATATGAAATGTCCTTTTCCATGCCCTCCAGTTAATTTCGATTTAGAGTATAATTTGATACATATCAAAATGGCTACACAAGCTTGCTTCTTGGGTCCATTTGGCAAATCTTTTTCAAATCCCTTTACATTAGGTAATGTATATCTTTGATGTTGAGGTGTGTTTCTTCTAGCTGCAGAGGGATGGAACCTGTGTTTGCATCAATTCTGTTAGTTTGTGATTTTTATTGTGGAATTGAGTTTATTGATACTGAGACATATTAGTGACCAATAATTGGTAGTTCCTATTAATTTGATGGTAGTAGTAGTAGTAGTAGTAGTAGTAGTAGTAGTAGTAGTAGTAGTGTGTCTATGCTTCTGTGGGTGGGAGTTTCTTTTGATTTTTCTCGTGAGAAAATATTTCTATGTTTTCTTCAGAAAAGTTAACCTCCTTGGTTGAAGTTCCCATCTAGGAGAGATGTATTTGAAAACAGACGTTGTTTAAATTGATTCTGTTATAGGATATCTTGATTTTTATTCTAATAGAGATTGAAAGTTTTGCTGAATATAGTAGTTTGTGGTGTCTTAGAGTCTACAAGTTTTCTGTCTAGGTCCTTCTAGCCTTTAAAGTCTCTGTTGAAAAGTAGCCGGCAATGGGGGGAGGGTGGGGAGGGGAACACCCATAATGAAGGGGAGGGGGGAAGGGGATGTTTGCCCGGAAACCGGGAAAGGGAATAACACTCGAAATGTATATAAGAAATATTCAAGTTAATAAAAAAAAAAGAAAAGAAAAGTAGCAAATGATAGCTCTGCCTATATATGTGACTTAGAATTTTTTCTTTGTTCTGTATATTTAGTGTTTTGATTATTATGTGGATGGGGTACTTATTTTTCTGGTCCAATCAATGTGGTGTTCATTCAGCTTCTTGTAGGCATCTCCTTCTTTAGATTAGGAAACTTCTATGATTTTCTTGAAAATATTTTCTGCTCTTTGAATTAGGAATTTTTCCTTCTTTTATGCCTATTACTTTTAGATTTGATCTCTTCGTGCTGTCCCAGCTTTCCTAGAGGAGTTGTGTCAGGAACGTTTAAGATTAAGTATGTTCTTTTACCACTTTATCAATTTCTTCTAATGTATGTTCAGCATCTGAGGGTCTTTTTTCCTTCCTTCTCTTGTTTTCTGTTGGTGATGCCTTGCATATGTTGTTCCTGTTCACGTACCTAGATTTTTCATTTCTAGGAAACCCCCAGTTTGCGTTTTTTTTATTTCTTCTATTTTTCTTTTTAATACTTGAACAGTGTAATTCAATTGCCTCACCTGCTTGTTTGTATTTTACTAGATTTCTTTAACAGATTTATTCTTTGTTCTTGAAAGGCCTCTAACTTTTTGATAATTTTGGTTTTAAGGTCATTTTCTTACGTTTCTTCTGTGCTTCTATATCCACAAGTAGTGTTAGACCTGGATCTGGTGGGACTACATTGCCCTGCCTGGTGTTAATTGTGTTCTTATGCTGGCTTCTAATCTTTTCAGGTTACTGGTACATTTATGGCTTTAGTTAAAATAGAAACTTGTGCCAGCATTGTGGGCCAGCAGAAATATGGACCCCAGGAAAGAAACTACTGTTGCAGACTGTTAGAGAGGTATTAAGGAATGTTATTGGGTTGTGGGAAATGTCTTACCTGTGGGTCCTGGAGTAGCTTCCGCTAAAGCAGAAGTCCAGAGGAGCTTTCTGTCCTCTCAAGTCACCCAAGTCAGTCACATGCAGGGAGACCAGTTTTCCATATCTGTTTCTCTCTGCCATCAGTTCCTAATTAGCACTTTTATTGCACAATATCAGTAGCATTTCCAGTGAGGATGATCAGTAATAATTCATCCTTTGAATCCCAAGATCTGGGAGGATCTGCATCTTTATCTGCATCCTACCTTTCTCAAGAGTGAAACATCTGTCTTGTTTGTGGGAGAATTCTATGTGTCAAGAAGGTGCTGTTTCTTGTGGATCAGAAATATAAGACCCCTTAATCAGCCTTAAAGGAATGTTCATGGGAAAGCTTCTATAGAAGCTCCAGTGGGTTTAGTGTTTACCTTCTACTTATATTATACATTTTATCCTATAGTTAGAGAGCTGACAAGTGGAAACAGAAACTCATTCACTTTTAAGTGATGTGAATGGAACAAGCTCTGTGCACGTTTCACTTAAACTCTGGCTGATTTTTGGTTTGTTTTGTTTTCTTAATGAGAGAGCTTAAAAGGTAGTTTAATATACTTTACATGATAAGTTTTGAAAATTTTTTTCATGTTCTCAACATATAGTTTCTCTATCTTTAGATTGGAGCTGCCTATTTGTATAAAATAGCTTACTTTGCAGTTTCATTTATTTAGAACTTAATCTTACATGAAAATTTAAAATTATTTTCTATTCCCTACTGCAGTGACCTCAAAAGTCTCCTTTAAATATGACTCTACAGACATATTTATATTTAACCAAGCCTCTTTACTAACACTCCTAGCTACAGCTGCTGATTCTGCTGCTGACAAAGGCAGGAAGGACTTTGAAGAGGCTGCAGTGGGACCTATTTTACGAAGGGCAGTGGATTTTACTATGAACATCTTTGCAAGGACTATATAATGGTAATCTATTCACAGGGTCATAGCTTCTAATAATGTGGTATATTAAGCAGAGACCCAAGAATAAGGAATGAAAGAAAACAATATTAATAAAGAACATGTAGCTGTGTGTTTTTCTTTCCTAATCTTCTGCTATACACACTATATGAGAGGAGTGAGCATCCAGTCTATCTGGCTGAAAATCCTTATACTTGTATTTACTATAGATGTGAATTATCACAAAATACTTATGTCTAGAATTCAAGACTGTTATTTACTGGGTGATTTGCTACCGACTCTTCAGCAAAGTAGCACCATGAGAGAAATAATTTTCAAAGTTTCATGACAGAACATGAAAAGGAGCTACACAGTCAGAGAGACCAAAGATTGAAATAGAAAATCTCTGGGACACATGCAAGAGGACCCAGAAACTATACACTCATTTAGTGACAGACTGAAACATTTATTATGTTCAGGATTTGATGGATATTGTTACACTTAAACCTTATAAAATCCTTGTGGACTTAAGGTATTTAATCCCCAGTTTTATATAGATGGAACTTCAGAGAAGTTAAGTAATCACCTTCCCCACACATAGTTCTTTAGGGTCATACTTCAGGGACTCTAGTTAAAGTACAAGACTAGGCTTCAGGTAGCCATGTCTCTCTGTCTTCCTGCTTTTTAAAAGGGCCTCAAAACTTTTCTGTTTATACAAGAAACTCTATTCCCATGCCCTTGTGAACATGACAGCATGGTTCACTACCATTGTAGTATTTATAAAAGTCATATTAACAATTTATAATATTTAATAATAATAACTGACAGTAACTTTTCTTGACATAAATGTGCTATTTTCTTTCACTAGTGGAGTTTACTCTGTTAAATATTGTGATCTCCAATTGTAATTTTTTTCATAAAGTGTTTTCAGGGTATGGAAAAGTAAAGAAGCTAACATTTGTACGACATTAAGGAGTCACACACTTGGTATAACCTAGTTTATGTAAATATTGCAAATTTTTGGGTGAGCATAATTGTTTTTCTTCTGTATGTATGTATATGTTCATGATATATGTATATGAGCATTCATGTATGTATGAACAGGTACATACAGACGTATATGGACATGCCTGTGAGTGCCAGAGATATATGTCAGGTATCTTTCTCAATCACTTTCTACCTTATTATTGGAGACAAGGTTTCTAACTGAATACTGGGGCTCACCAATTAGGCTACCGGGCTGACAGGCAAGCCCCATGAACATCCACAAGCAAGCCCCAGGAACTTCCTTATTGTGTCTCCAGGGCTAGGATTACAGATGTGTAGCATGGTTCTTGACTTTGTATGTACATGCTGTGTATCTGAACTCAGGCAATCGGGCCTGCATTGCAGCAATTTACTAAGCCCTCTCTCCTTCTGCATTAACAGGAGAAACCTAAGGCTTACAGAGTTTCAAGAACCCTTACAGATCCTATGACCAAAATCTGACTTTCTATGGTATTACTCCCAGAACCTGTGGCTGAATTTAGCTTTAGCTTCCCTATGTTAGCTTAAATATTCCTACTTCTTATCCTTTATCCATGGAGTTCAAGTTATCCCAGAAAGTAAGCTATTTATTGACATCAATGATTAAAACAGATAAGTGACTAACTCATGCTTCGAAAAACCATGAAAAATATAGACTAAGTTTTAACCACACACACAAACACACACACACACACACACACATACACACACACACACACACACACATACACACACACACACACATACACACCCCTATTGGGTCCCTATATACATTAGCTTGTCTTTGGGGTATATTTCTTTTACTACTAAACATTGGCAAGCATTTTAATCATTACTTTTATGTGGCCATGCTACTGAAATAATATGACAGTAAACGTACTTGTTCTTTTTTTTTCTCAATATATTTTTTACAATTTTTATATTCAGCCAAACTTTTCTCAAGTCAAGGAGTCATCATATTTCAACACACACACATATACACATGCTTAAAGGCTCATAATTTTTTATTCAGAGAATTTATTTGGTATATGCTGTAAGCTAAATGGATTTTTTGGGACACATATTCATCTAGAGGAGAGTGTATCCCTAAACAACAGTTTAAAATGTTGTAATGTGCGCCCATTGAAAATGATGGATTTGCCAAGGAACTCGTTTGCCGTTGTCTGCAGACCAGGCTCAGCTACTTAGACATAAATGAATGGGGCATCCAAGGTAAATTGTTCCCTAAATTCCAAAGCTGAGGTGTTTGTTCTGTTCTTTTTGCACCTACAGCACTTTCTTATTTCCTCAAATGGCACTCAGAAGCACATCCTCACTTGTTTATGCACAAATATGCTGCTACTTTTATCAGCTAAGCAAGTTCAAGGACCAAGTCCCATTCCTCATTACATCGTCAGTGCTGAGCACAATGTGATCCTGCATAGGAGTTCAACACATTTTTTGACTGACTGGACAGAATAATAGAAGTCTCCAATTTCTCTTAACAGATTAGGACCTGTTTGTATCAATGTGATGTGACATCTAGATTCCCTGGCTGAATATTTTTTCCCAGTTTTGGAAAGTGCAGTCAGCATCCAGGCTTGACTGCCATTATCTTCAGGGGATAACTTGTCTGAAAAAAATTATCTGTTTGAGTCAATGTCAGAACCACTTTTAAATAAGGGGAAATGACTGGTGGGTGAGGGACTATAGGAGTTTGGCACTTTTCACAGCAAGGAAAAATGTCAAGGGCTACTTAAGAGTCAGAGTTCCCATAGATTTCTGCAGGTCAAAATAACTTTTCCTTTTGTCCAATCCTGTATTGTTCGCTCCACATCTATGAACGTTGAGCTGAAAGTGGGTGCTTCTTAACACACACTGGTCTGTAGTAGTTTCTTCCAAATTAATACTTTCTTCCACAAAGGAGGGAGTCAATCATAGGACTTGAGATATAAATAAGGTTCTCATGACTGGGAAGGCTGAAACTTGCAAGTTCCATGAAGATCCATTCTTAGCCTGCTAGAACCAGGAAACAACTAAGAAGAGACTCTAGCAGGCTACATGACAAGATTTTCCAAATATATGGAGATTCCTTCATGTCCTGCAGAGTTCTAGGAAGGCAACTTTCATGAGTCCTCACCTGGTTTGTGCAGGGGGGAGGGCATTATAGTGAAGCAATTGCAATTGCATTCAAGCCGTATTTCCTCCATTCCTTTAAGTAGCTTCTAACCAACATTCTTGTATATAACTCTATCAAACTAAGCCATTAGTTCCACAAGATGAACTTCAATGTAATCATTGTTTTAGTCTCTTCTGGGTTTCATGTCTGCTGGGGAGCCATTGTGTCTATGTGTATGTGTATCTGTGCATATATCTGTGTGACTATCTGTGTGTATATATGTGTGTCTGTGTGTGTCTATATGTCCGTGTGTGTGTGTACACCTGTGTTTGTCTGTGTCCCTGTGTGTGTGTCCAAATTTATATGTTCATGTGTGTCTCTGTGTGACTATGTCTGTCTGTGTCTCTGTTTTTTGGTTATATCTGTGTGATCATGTATGTGTTTATGTCTGTCTGTTTCTCTGTGTGTCTGTATATATTGGTGCTTGTGAATGTGACTTATACATAGAAAGCTAACATCTAACCTCTATATTAGGATCTTCTTTCTGAAAAAAATCAACCCATATCATATTTCAAGAAATTCAGGTATAGTAAAAGTAATGTGATTCTACCTATAGTTCTCAAGTAAGAACACAATGCTTAGAGAATTGTAGAAAAATTTCACCTACATGTGTCTCATATAACATTTTATCAAGGTAAAGTATGGATTTTGTTTCAGTTCAGATTTTATGTGACTGAAAATTCCTAAAAAAGAAATCCCTCCAAACTCTTGAGGTCAGAGAGAAAGAGAGACTTATAAGTTAGTAACGGTGTTGGCTGAAATCACAGACCTGATTTGGTCCCCAACATCCACACTAGATAGCTCACTAGTACCTGCAATTCCACCCACTGAGGTTCTGTCTCCTTATTCTGTCTCTGCAAATTCCACCCATGCCTCATTCATATGCATACAATATACATAAATTTTAAATCTTCAAAGATTTTAATATTTTTCCTTTTTTAATATTTTATTGAAATAAATAGGTAACATAGTCACAAAAGAACACACACAATGTGTACTGACTGATTAGTGGATATTAGGAAAACATCTCAGAATACCCACCATACAACTCACACACTATATGAAGCTCAAGAAGAAGTATGGATGCTTCAGTGCTATTTAAAAGGGGGAACAAAATAATCACAGTAGGTAGAGGGTAGGAGGGACTTGGGAAGGATAAAAGAGGGGAAGGTTGAGAGAGGAATGGGAGGAGACTGGAGAGATGTACAGAAGGTCAGGAAATTGAATAGAGGTTTGTAGCAATAGGGGACGGGGAACTGGGGATAGCCACTTGAAAGTCCTAGATGACAAGAAAGCAAAGGCTAACAGGACACAACAGGGATGACATTAGCTGAAAATACCCAACAAAGGGAAGAAAGAATCAGAAAAGGCTGTATCTAGTGGATAGGCATGGCCCCCATTTGAAGAATGGGGCCACCCACCCACCTCAAAAATATTAATCAAGAATTTCTCCTGTCTAAAAGAAATACAGGGACAAAGAGTGGAGCAGAGGCTGAAGCAAAGGCCATCCAGAGACTGCCTCACCTGGGGATCCATCCCATATGCAGGCAGCAAACCCAGACACTATTGCTGAAGCCAAGAAGTGCTTGCTGACAAGAACCTGATAAAGCTGTCTCCTGAGACTCTGCTAGAGCCTGACCAATACAGATTCTGATGCTTGCAACCAATCTGAGTATGGGAACCCCAATGGAGGAATTAGGGGAAGAACTGAACAAGCTGAAAGGGTTTGCAACCCCATAGGAAGAAGAACAATATCAACCAACCAGACCCCTCAGGGATCCAGGGGACAAAACCGCCCACCAAAAAGGGACCCATGGCTAGAGCTGCATATGGAGCAGAGGATTGCCTTATCTGATATCAATGGGAGGAGAGGCCCTTGGTTCTGTGAAGGCTGGATGCTCCAGTATAGGGGAATGCTAGGGTGGTGAGGTAGGTGGGTCAGCACTCTCACAGAAACAGGGTAAGGGAGTGGGGATGGTATAGGGGGTTTGCAGAGGGGAAACTGAAATGGGATAACATTTGAAATCAAAGTAAATAAAACATCCAAAATAAAAAGGGGAAAATAAAATTTTTTCACATATAATACATTCCAACCAACCATAGTTTTCTCACCCTTACACTCCTCCCACATCTCATCTCTCACAGATATACTTTCCCTTTGTTTTTAGAAAGGAGCTCTCCTCCAAAAACACAATAAAAACAAAATACGGTAAGATAAGACAAAAGTCCTCATATCTAGGCTGGGAAAGGCAACACAGTAGGAGGAAAAGTATACCAAGATCAGGCAAACGAGTCAGCAGCACACTCATTCTCACTGTTAGGAGTTCAGCAAAACACCAAGCTAACAGCTACAACATATACTCAAGAGTACTTGGCACAGACCCCTGAAGACTCTGTGTGTCTGTTTCAGACTGAGTCCATATGAGCCCTGCTTAGTTGATTGAGTAACCCCCGTTCTTGAGCTGTCCTCCATTCCCTCTGACTCTTAAAATCTTTGTTACTCTCTTCCAGGAGGATGCCCATCTCCTAGAGGAGGGATAAATAAAAACTTTTATTTTAGCTTTTCTTCTCACATAATGTCTGGTAGTGAATTTATGCTCCTGAACCTAACTGCTTCCAGAAGAAAGGCTGTCTGATGAGGACTGGACGAGGTACCAATCTGTAAGTATAGCAGAATATCATTAGTAATCATTTCATTTATTTTTTCCAGACAGTTGTATTGGGTTCTACCCTAGGTCTCTGAGCTTTCCAATATCTGGCACCTGGCCATCCAGGCAGCATAGAACATAGGCTTCCTCTGATATTATGGGCATAATGTTAAAACAGTCATTAGTTGCCTACTTCCCACATGTTCTGTGGCATCATTGCCCCAGCACATCTTATAGACAGGACAGATTGTAGCTATGTATAAGTAGAATGTTTTGTGGCTGGGACTGTGTCCAAGTTTCTTTTTCAGTAGCACACGAAGTACCTTCCTTTTCAAAAGAGACTAAACTATAAAATACCTTATTTTGCAAATAAATAAATAAACAAATAAACAAATAAATAAATAAATCAGAAAAAATCGGAATAAATTAGGGGTAAAGGTTTCCCATAGGCACTAGCTCAACCTCTCTCCTCATTCAGTCAATTAGCTCTGTGGATACTGTCTAAGGCAGTGATTCCCCAACTCCCACTGTTAGTTTTTGGCAAGCAACCTTCTTTCTTAGTTCATCTGAACCTACAATTTATTTTTCCTCAGACCTCAAGGGATGTAATAAAAAATGATTATCTTAGAATTCTAGGAGATTTCTCTTTATCTTTCCCATAAGTCAAAAGCCCACTAGTGGTGTGCTGTGGCTTCTAGTAGATGTTCATTAAATTGTTTCACAAATACTTGCTTCTGCATTTCACTGGCATCTTGAAATAAATTGGGTGGACACAGAAGTAACAGAAACGTCTTTAGCATCATCTCCCTATGGCTGAAAGAAAGGCAAGGACAGAGCAAATGGGTAAATTTTTAACCGATTATGAATTTTGCTTTGAAACTACAACTAGAGTTTGATAATGGTGGAATGTGTATGATAGAAGATATAAAAGTTCATTTATTACATGTATAAATATAATTCTTGTTTACCACAAAAATTGATCAGCATTCCTAGGCTTGGTTTGAAGTTGATTATAAAATTTGTTGTCTATAACAATTTCCACTTAATATTGTTTTTACTTCGCTTTAATAATGTGTGGGATAGGAATTGATGTATGATTCATTACAACAGCACATAGGAGGCCTAGTAAATAGGATGAGCAATTCTGAAAATGGCCAAACCACACATTATTCTTTACAGAAAAGTTCGTAAGAGACAAAGCAGAGTGTAAATGGTTGCCATCACCTCAGGAAAACTATCAACTCTGGTGAATCCTTACCTGTTAGGCTTCTGTAGCTTTATTCTATAAGTACTGGTGAGTTATTTCTTAATAAACTATCTCAGAAATTTTGTTTGTTTGGTTGCTTCTGAGTCCATAATTTTACTTATGTCATGAGGGGTATAGTCCTGTAAATACTATGAGTTAGTATAGTATGAGGTTTAAGCAAGGGTTGAATCATCAGTGGTTCCAAAGACTAAAGAAAAGGGCCCCTATCTTTCATTGGTACTTGTGATTTCTTGTGTTTTCACCACAGCATCTGGAAGGATGGGGTTCTCATCTAATGGGAATGGTAGCTTGGCTGGTTCTGAGAGGCAGGTATTAGGTTTCAGGCATATGAAATTACATTTTATGCATCCATATGCAAAAGCTCCAAGCCTCTAAATTTCAGGACTGACAGTTCTGAAGAAGAAATATGTATAGGTTAGAGTCAACAAGAGGCAAGATCTGTTGAAAGCCATTAGCATCCAGGAGAACAATGCCAGTGAGGGTGTATTTTGTAAAACGGCTGCAGTGAACGGATAATTGTAGCTGTTGGGGGTAAAAAGGAGAGAAGTTACAAAGGGCACCCAAACCAAAAGACTAGCACAATTTCAAAGAGACTTGAGTCTCTAATGCCCTACAGGAAAATAGAAGGGCAGATTAACATTTAAGTAAGTAGCAATCAATTGCAATAAAGGTTGACAAAAGAATGACTGAAGTAGGACTCCAATGAGAACTGCTGGCTTTAGTCACAGATTAATGGTAACATTTAGAATGGAAGATTTGTAGTGTAAGGTAGAAATAGTCTAACAATGGCTGTAGAGATTGATTGAATTCAACAAAGAAGATTTTGCTGCTGTTGGTAAAGGGGAGATTTTATGAAATTTCATGAGAAAATGGAAATTAATAATAAAGGAGGAAAAGGAGAATTAACTGGTCTTAGTCAGGCAACCCAAGACAAATCCAAAGCATGTGCAGTTGACATCTGAAAGAAGTGCAAATTGTTTTCCTATTTCATCAAGTGTAGGAGACAATGATGATGATGTAAAAATTGAGGTCATACATTAAACGTAGATTGTGGAGGATTGCATTTCTATTGAACAATTCTTATAGTATGACTGTGGCAAAGAATGGTGAAGGCCATTAATATTATATCAAAGAAAACCAATAACCAGACTCCATGGTAGCAAATGCAACAACACATAGGCATTAATATCATTGATTATTTTGGGAGGAGTAACTTTGGAAAGGGAGGCAGTGACCCAAAGATTTCAATTTTTAAAGAGTGAGAATTGGCCTCATCCTACATGGGTGAGAACAACCAAGCCAAAGAGGGGAAATTTCTCTAAAGGTATGCGGCAAAGATTTCTGCGTTCACCCAGGAATCTGTACTTGCCAACACTGTAGGCAGTGTTCCAGGAGAACAAACAAAGAGCGAAAGAAATGACATGCAGTCTATCTCTTTCACAAGTAATTCTTTCGTCTGGCAGAGTAAGCCTGATTTATCTAATTTGAGTTGGTAGATTGCCCCTGGTCTTAAGTACTACTGGTAGCAAGAGAGAACGCCTAGGAACACATAGCTGTCAGAAAAGGCACTTTAATACTTTGTAGATGCTTAAATATATTTTGAAACTCCTCACCCACAGTCACTTTTTAAAGCATCATTACCAGTTCTTGGAAATACAGCCATCTTTTTCTAAAACTAAGAACAAAAAGTCCCCGCTAATTTTGAAAAAGCTGAGTCAAAGGCCAGGCAACCAGCGATTCCTAGCAATTCTCCTCCAATTGGACCTGTTGGCACCGTGGACTAGAATAGCATTGCTACCCCACATTTAGAAACTCCATGGCTTAAAACCAGCATCCGGTGAGATCCAGCAGCAGCTCACCTGGCGTCTGGTACAGTTTATTGTTGTGCGAGCAAACTGGCTCAGCCCAGGGCATCTTGATTTGTGTTAACATTCTAATGCACTAATCTTCCTAATACTTCTTATGTTTATTTACGACATAAATCAAATCCTTCTCTGAACTAAGGAGTTCCTGCCTTTTCCCCCCAACCTGCTCTCCTGCTGGGTGTATTTATGTTAAGTCGTGTTGTGTTGCCACCATTGCTACAAATTTATCCTCGCTCTGACTTTTACTGCTGATTTAGCAAACATTTTATATTCTGCAATGAACTGTAAACATTTTTTCTTCTGACAGTTCCATTATGACAGGTGTTATAAACTCTCCACTGCAAACTGTATCTCTTCTATTGAGCTGTTCTTTATATCAATTTTACTATGCACAGAAAGTGATGGTGGTAATATTGCACCTGTCTGAGCCTGGCTGGGACAATCAGTGAGTTCTGCAGCGTGGTGCATCTATGTACTTAGTTTTATTACACCTGTTTCTGTTTTATATAGCATGTTAGAAGGAATTGAGTTTTAAGGGTAATAAAATGAGCCGAAAGTAGCCTATGAACCCCAATTTTGTTTCACTTTAAAGTTTAGCTATCTATAAACATAGAAAACATTTAAAATAGCTGATAAAATTGCCCATTTCCTATCAAGTATAAAATGTTGTAATATATTTGTATTATGCCAAATTTACAGAGAAGAGTAAATGCTGATCTGGGAAAAAAGTATTCATGGTATCAAATCATGTCTATATTATTTCTTAGTTTAAGAATCTGGAAAAATCTTTCATTTATCCACAGCTTTTAAATTATTTATATCAACCAAAGGAATGAGAAAAAAGGGACTTATTTTAAGGGCTAGTTCTACTCCCCTGAGATTTCTATGATGAAATTACAATGCTCCATTTCTCAGGATGTGACATTGCTGAAGTGTGTTTCCTAACTAGGTAATTAAGTTAAAATGAGATCATTGAGATTTCATATCCAATGTGCAAGTGTCTTTATGAGATAAGAGTTGCACAGTGCACGTAGATATGCAGAGCAGAAGGAACCATCTGAAAACAACTTGTAAAGAATGGAAACTTCAAAATTATTAATTAAGATATAATGACATGATTTTTTTTTCTCATCTCCGTACTTTTACCCATCCCTGGCCATCAATTCCTTCTGTTATGTACACATCATATACATGTATGCCACATATGTATACATCATATATATACATACATATATATGCACATTTGCATACACATACACATGTACACCATATACATAACTAACTAAATAAATAAAACTGGTGAGTCCATTCAGTGTTTCCTATGTGTCTGTTTATAGGGCTTTCTGTCTCTTGGTATTCTCACCATGGGAAAGATTAATTCTCCATCTTTCAGAAGTTCTTAACTGCCTGAACATCTTTATCTAGAGGAAGGTTCGCGTGAGAGTCCCCCAATCTACTCTGGAATGTTACCTGTTGGATTTGTTCATTTCTTATTTAGGCAGGCATATTATTAATATTTTACAACTATGTAGAACTATTCATTGATTCCTTTACTTGTCACCTTATGAACTATGAAAGCTGGTCCTCAGGGACTAGGACTTCAGGTCAGTTCCAGTTCATTCAGTTCTCAGTCCTAGGTTCAAATTGCATGGATGTTATCAGCAGTAGAGCTTAATTTCAATTTATGGATAACAATCAGGAGTGATACAAATAGCCTTTATTGTTTGGGGAAATCTTTTGAAATCCCCTGATGAAACTTACAGGGTTGGAGGTCTTATGTCCAGTTCTAGGATGGAGAGTTTTTTTTTTTTTTTTTTTTTTTTTTGTTTTTTTTTCGAGCTGGGACCAAAGGGCCTTGCGCTCCTAGGTAAACGACCGCTTAAATCCCCAGCCCTAGGATGGAGAGTTTTAAGGCAAAGAGATTTCTTTGAAGGAAACAGTGAGCTTAAAACCTCCAGACTATGAGAAAATAAATGTCATTGTTCAAGCCCCCTGACCACAGAAGCTGGCCATGACATCTCAGGGAAATATATATCCATAAAAAATATACAATTGATCATATCTAAATTTCTTTGGAAATTCTTTTATATCATTTGACCTAATTTCTCTCAACTAACTGAGGTGTCCCTTTATCTTTGGATATAAATGTAGCGTACCTATATCTCATCAAGTCCCTCCGATAGAAAAGCTAAAGGCAATTTATGACTTCTGAGACGGAGAATCAATTTTCCCTAGGACAAGTCTCCTAATAGGAGGCTAACCCAAATACACACATGAACAAGGAACACTAAACGAAACCAGCAGCTTACCTTTATAAATTGTGTGTGTGTGTGTGTGTGTGTGTGTGCACTTGCATGAGTGTGCATGCATGTGAAAATTTCTTCTGAAGTTATCATTTGTTTTTTAAGAGACAAAACTTTTAACAGATCTTATAACTGAATTAATGATGTGCCTCAAGATCATTTTAAAAGGGAAGTCAATCTACTGTTCTACTTTGGACTCAAGCTGTTTGAGATCTGCCTGACTTTAAGAAAATATTGTAACCAACAATACTATCCCTAGCACTTCCTAGGTAACCAGCCTTTATGCCCCAGGTAAATGGATAGGTTTAATATTAAACTATATATTTTTCCATTCCTGTGACAAGAATATATATGTATTTGTTATAGTAATTATTTGCTGAATGTAGCCAACAAATTGAAAGACACCTAAAACAAAATAATCTGTAAGTATTGGAAGCAGCATATAGATATAGGTTTTTCATATCTATTTCATATTTAGGGTATTGTTCTGGATCAGCTGGGGTACGTAAAATAACTCTGTTAAAGACAGAGCAAAATATATATTCCTCATTTCTTCCCATACCGCATCCTTTGTGCTGTTAAGCAAACACAGAGCAAAGCCCTTTGTTAGAGACAGACAAGCAAAAGGAAGGGGATGAGACACAGAGAGCAGATACACAGACAGGCCACAGACCACCAACTGCAGATGCATGGATCACACAGGGAGAAAAGTGAGGAATTCACATTTGGGTTCACTATTGTTCTAAACTACTTCAAGGGGAATTCTTGTTTGTACTCCTTACTGCAACACTGACACATTTTGGTTCTACCCTGAGGTATCCATAAGCATTAATGATTCATATACATAACAATATAATTTAAAATAAGAGATATGAATCTGAGGATTGGGTGGAAATGAGAGGGGTGAGGAAGGAACGAAAGGGGAAATAAAATATAATAAAATAGAAATAAAAGAAATTCATATGGGCAGCTATCTAGATGATAAACTATAGTTAAAAGTCTTACTGTTCTGATTCACCATCCAAGCTACACACTCATCCCTCAAGCTCACTGATGCTATAGAATGGAAAGGAAGGGTATATTGTATGTATCTTGACTAAATTCTTGCACTCAAAGATGTTTACAGAGAGTTATGTCCTGTCACTATGGAATAAAGTCTGTGTTTAGTATGATTTCACCTTCTAAATATGTAGAGTTCACTTTCAATCACAACTCAATGCCATATTCATGCCTCAAGGAAGGGCTAGGAACATGTGCTTCATTTGAAGGAGCATTCTGGTCCACAATAGCATGTACTTTGAGAATACTGCCAGAGTCCACTTATCCTTCATTAACTTAGAGTAGAACACATGTCCACTGATTGCCTTCTGCCACTGGGCACCAGAGGACCTGTCAGAAGATAAGGTAGGAATGGCCTTTGCCCACAGAGTTCTCACTGGAATAAATAATTTAATTTTACTGGTTTGTGCTTATTTGTTTATTTCATGTAACCAATTTCCCTCCCAAATACATTGTTCTTCTTTCCAAATGGAAAGCCACAGGGTCTTGGACTGTGTCTCATTTGTCTCTGTGACTTCAATACTTGGCTGGATGCCTGACACACATTAAGGGCTCAATAAATATTTTTAAATTGAATTGATATTCCAAATTTATAGCTGATGAAGATGAATACATATCCTATTCCTTGACAAGAGTTCAAGTGCCATTGGGAAACTGCTTATAAGCAGCTCAGATTTGTATCTAATGTAAAATACACAGGTTCTGAGAAGCTCATGGGATGGTACAAGTACTAACCACATTACATCTCCTTTTTAAAAAAACTTTCCTATTCCTAATTTTAAGACCACAATGCCACTTTTAAAATATTTTTCATGGGTCTAAAGAATGAAAATTGTAGAAAATATGAAACTTATACATCTAGAAATTGTTACTGTTCCCACTGTAAATCCATCATTTGAGTGTTCTAGAACTATTCAAAATATTTTCTTCTACAATGGGCTTAGACTCTGAAGAGATTTCTATAGTGTGACTCTTCCATAAAATGTTTATTGAAGACACTAGTACATGTCATTAAGCACTAAAGTAGGAATTAATGGTTCTGAATGGTCTTACAATATATCTATTTTCATTTCACCAAATCATATTGAATCTACTCTTATCCAGACATTTTGACAGCTACTAGGTTATTTCCTTCTAAGTCATACTATGGGCTTTAAATATTATTTCTGTACTGAGTAGAATTACCCAGTGTTAATTATTGTTTTTCTCAGTGTTAATTTGATCACCTAAAATTACTTATTAAACATACCAGTTTTCCTATTTCCACCCATTCAAACTGTGTTTTCATTTGAGACTACTTATTGAAGACCTCATACATTATTTACTATTCTAGAAGTAGGACAAATTAGGTAATAAACAAATGATTGGCATCTTTGTTCGGATAGTGGAACACAGACACAGATAACAAGATAAAAGGGGTAACTATATTTTATAGTAAAGTTGTGGAGAAAACTAAATCAGATTTGAACTATCTCAACATCATAAAAGATGCAATTTTGTAAATATAGAAAATGTCTAAAGTTGACTCACTCATTACTACATAGATATAGCCTCAATGTTGTAGAAAAAGCAAGCAAGCAAAATCACATTACACTTGACATTCTAGGGAATAAATTTAGGGAGAGGCATGAACATACATGAAGTTCTGGAGAGAGAAATGCACATACCCAAAATGGAATGATCATGCCTGAAAATGGAACCACATGAAATTAAAAGCATATCATGTCCCTGTTTCTCTTAGTTGGGTTAATGCTATTGGAAACATCTGGGCTTTTTTTTATCTCAGACCTTTATTTCCTGGTGAAACCAGAAAGAATGCTGTGGTAGTTTGTATATGCTTGGCCCAGGGAGTAGCACTATTTTGACATGTGGCACTGTTGGAGGAAATGTGTTATTGTGGATATCAACCTAGTTCCTTGAAAGCTAGTCTTCTGTTTGCCTTGCCATGGCCTCCTGTGCCATGCTCCTGCATTGATGATAATAGACATGGACAGAACCTCTGAACCTGTAAGCCAGCCCCCATTAAATCTCCTTATAGGAGTTGCCTCGGCCATGGTGTCTCTTCACAGCACTAAAACTCTAAGACAAATGCCATCATCTGAGAGTAGGGAGTGTAAGAGATTTGATAGGTTTGAGAAACTACAAGAGAAAGCTCACGTGTAAAAGAATGACTAGTCACAAAACTCAAATGTTGGTTAGGATTGCTTGTGAGGATATAGTTATTTTTCACACATTACTTCTTCCTTCAGTGCAGCTTTCTGTCTTTTTTCAGAGCTTTATTAATTTGAGTAATTTTACCTGATACCACAATTGTTTGGCTATCAGTACATTAGAACACTTACCACATGCTATTATAAATAATCTCTGATAGAATCGTTGCTTCGGATAAAATGTGAACTGTCCAGAACTGTGGGTAAAACTTGACTCAGCACAGTAAACAGAACACGATTTTGAACTCACAGGAAAAAAGTCAATATTTCTGCGGAGGCATGTGCTTGATGAACTGATATTTCAGTGCCGTTCCTCCTCTCTCTCTCTCTCTCTCTCTCTCTCTCTCTCTCTCTCACACACACACACACACACACACACACACACACACACACACACACACTTGACTCAGCACAGTAAACAGAACACGATTTTGAACTCACAGGAAAAAAGTCAATATTTCTGCGGAGGCATGTTCTTGATGAACTGATATTTCAGTGCAGTTCTCTCTCTCTCTCTCTCTCTCTCTCTCTCTCTCACACACACACACACACACACACACACACACATGACACCTTTCTCCTCTTCTTTCCTCTTTCCTTCTCCCTCTCAAGCTCATGGCTTTTAGAAACAAAATTTAACTATAAATATATTAAAGTTCACATTTTACTAGAAACATTTTAAATAGTTTTATAACTATTAATAAAAGTACAAGTCTGGGGAGCTTAGTTAAGAGGGCATAAGACTCGTGCAGAAAGCCAGAGTTTAACGTCCAGGGCATGGTATGGATCACAACTGCCTGTAATCCAAATTCAGGAGGATCTGATACCTCTGGATTCTGTATGTACCTGCATTTATATTCACATATCCATACCTAAAATTGAAAACTGATTAATCTTTAAAAATATAAATCCAGAATTATACATTTTTTTCTAAGCAGAAGCATTGTTGTATTGCAAAACATGCATAATGGTATAGACATAGAGCAACAGGGATGGCTTAATGGATAGAAGTGTTTAACATACAAGTTATAGGTCCTGAGTTCCAACTTTAGATGTTTTTATTCCTCCAGAATTCCTATGATGAGATGAAAAATGAAGATAGGAATATTTGCCCCAGAAGATCACAGATCAGCTGGCTTGCATTAAGATGCAAATGTGCACAAGGACATACATAATTAATTAAGGAATTGATTAATTGGATGATTAATTGATTAAAGGAGTCAAGAAAGGGGCTCATTCGGTGTAGCTAGAGATGTAGAAAGAAAGCAAAAAGTTCCAGAACTATTTATGAACATGAAGCCATTTATTTTAATTTAGATTCTAATGTCAAGAATATGAAAGAAAAATAAACTTTATCATATATATATACATATACATATATATATATATGCTTTCATTTATATAAAGGTCAGGTAATGTTCTAATTAGATACAGAGTGGAATATTAACATGATCAACTAGAAATGTGTACCTATAGGTTGGTGCTAAAAGGGAAGGTATAGATTTAGGTGCCTTTAAGGTTTTGCACAGCTCATAGTGATGTTTGTTGTCATTTAATAACCTGACAATTTGATATTATTTATTGCAAACTCTGTTCTACATTCTGAGGATATATTGATGACAAGGACAGGATGTTTTCTGTCATTTCACAGACTGAGGAGAAACAGCAATTGGTCTGAGAGTAGTGCATTATATTTCTGGGCTGTTTAGGAGTCAAAGGAACCACATAAAATGAGACACTTAAGAATTCAAGGGAAAAATATTTAGATTTAAAAGATCTGGATCACACATGAAAATTAAGCTTCAAAAACTGGGATAAAGACCACAAATCTTGAGTTCAAAGCAAGTGGAATTAGCATTGTAAAATAATAGTACAAAACTAAGCAACCATTTATTTATAGCAGCACTCAATTAAACTTATAAGAATGGACATTATTCTAATCACATAGGAAAGCATTTGAGGTATTTTAATGTAGAGAATGACAAATTAATTATACACATTATATTTAAATTTGCACCATCATTGGTTAGTGCAAGGTAGTTTGTCAAGGAACAAGTCAGGTGATAGGCAGGTGAATCGCAGGAATTATCTTGTTCTTAGAAGATTTAATGGCAATCAACCCTGGGGTCAAGTAACAAAAAGATGAAAGCAAATGAATGAAGGCAAAAATTCTTCTGCAAATGGGATCAATTGGAGTCAGTGTATGATTAAATCTCAGTAATAAGAGGCAAAATACAAAGGGTGAAAAATATAGGATTAAGGAAATATTTAATTTTTGCACAACTAAACCAATGGCTCTTTGATCAAATGAAGACCCACTCACCTAGGTGGAAATCATGTTTGGAAATAGAAACCTAGCAAACTACTCACAGCTAATGATGTCATGCATTTTGGACAAGAATATACTAGGACTTTACTAAGCCAGTGTAATCACCAATTACATACTACATTTTTTTTTAAACATTCACAGATAGTATGGTCCTTACCCTTCATAAAGGAGCCTCCTCTCAGTAACAGATGGTAAACATCACTGAACATCACATAGAACAAATACCAATTAAAATGCAGAGCTTTGGAGCCTCAGTGGGTACAACCTCAAAACAACTCCCACAACTAAGGTTTTGGTTGTTTTGGTTTTTTGTTTTCCCTAGATTTTGTTGTTTTTTGTTTGTTTGTTTGTTTGATTGTTTTTGTATTTTTTCCTTTTTTATTGGATATTTTATGTATTTACATTTCTTTTTTTTTCTTTATTAACTTGAGTATTTCTTATTTATGTTTCGATTGTTATTCCCTTTCCTGGTTTCTGGGCCATATCCCCCTAACCCCTCCCCTCCCTTTCTCTATGTGTGTTCCCCTCCCCATCCTCCCCACATTACCTCCCTTCCTCCAACAATAACGTTCACTGGGGTTTCAGTCTTAGCAGGACCAAGGGCTTCCCCTTCCACTGGTGAGCTTACTAGGCTATTCATGGCTACCTATGAGGTTGGAGCCCAGGGTCAGTCCATGTATAGTCTTTGGGTAGTGGCTTAGTCCCTGGAAGTTCTGGTTGGTTGTCATTGTTGTTCATATGGGCACTCGAGCCCCTTCAAGCTCTTCCAGCCCTTTCTCTGATTCCTTCAATGAGGGTCCCATTCTCAGTTCAGTGGTTTGCTGCTGGCATTCGCCTATGTATTTGCTGTATTCTGGTTGTGTCTCTCAGGAGAGATCTACATCCGGTTCCTGTTGGCCTGCACTTCTTGCTTCATCCATCTTGTCTAATTGGGTGGCTGTATATGTATGGGCCACATATGGGGCAGGCTCTGAATGGGTGTTCCTTCTGGCTCTGTTTTAATCTTTGCCACCCTATTCCCTGCCAAGGGTATTCTTATTCCCCTTTTAAAGAAGGAGTGAAGCATTCGCATTTTGATCATCCGTCTTGAGTTTCATGTGTTCTGTGCATCTAGGGCAATTCAAGCATTTGGGCTAATAGCCACTTATAAATGAGTACATACCATGTGTGTTTTTCTGTGATTGGGTTACCTCACTCAGGATGATATTTTTCAGTTCCCTCCATTTGCCTATGAATTTCATAAAGTCATTGTTATTGATAGCTGAGTAATATTCCATTGTGTAGATGTACCACATTTTCTGTATCCATTCCTCTGTTGAAGGGCATCTGGGTTCTTTCCAGCTTCTGGCTGATATAAATAAGGCTGCTATGAACATAGTGGAGCATGTGTCTTTGGTATATGTTGTGGCATCTTTTGGGTATATGCCCAAGAGAGGTATAGCTGGGTCCTCAGGTAGTTCAATGTCCAATTTTCTGAGGAACCTCCAGACTGATTACCAGAATGGTTGTACCAGTCGGGCACTCCTGAGACTGCAGAGGGGAAGACACCACCAATGCTGCCCACCCTTCCCACATCCCTGGCTCAAGAGGATGTAGATGTACCCCATTTTCTGTATCCATTCCTCCGTTGAAGAACATCTGGGTTCTTTCCAGCCACAGCTATTATAAATAAAATACGATGAACATAGTATAGACAAGCATCTTCTTTATATGTTCAGGGCATCTTTTTTATATAACCAAGAAGACAAGCTGAATCCTCGGCAATTCAATGTCCAATTTTCCTGAACCTCCAGACTGATTTCCAGAATGGTTTGCAGCAGTCTACCAACCCTCAACAATGGAGGAGTTTCCTCTTTCTCCGCATCCCTCGCCAGCATTGCATCACTGAGTTACAGTCTTAGCCATTCTCCACTGGTGTGAGGTGAAATCTCAGGGTTGTTTGATTACACTTACAGATACTAAGATGTTGAACATTTCTTTAGGTGTTTCTCAGCCATTCGGCATTCCTCAGCTGTGAATTCTTTGTTTAGCTCTGAACCCCATTTTTTAATAGGGTTTATTTGTCTCCCTGCGGTCTAACTTTTTGAGTTCTTTGTATATTTTGGATATAAGGCCTCTATCTGTTGTAGGATTGGTAAAGATCTTTTCCCAATCTGTTAGTTGCCGTTTTGTCCTGACCACGGTGTCCTTTGCGCCTGAAGCTTTGTAGTTTATGAGATCCCATTTGACCGATTCTTGATCTTAGAGCATAAGCCATTACCGGTGTTTTGTTCAGGGAAAATTTTCCAGTGCCCATGTGTTCCAGATGCTTCCCTAGTTTTCTTCTATTAGTTTGAGTGCGTCTGGTTTGATGTGGAGGTCCTTGATCCACTTGGACTTAAGCTTTGTACAGGGTGATAAGCATGGATCGATTTGCATTCTTCTACATGTTGACCTCCAGCTGAACCAGGATCATTTGCTGAAAATCCTATATCTTTCCATTGGATGGTTTTGGCCTCTTTGTCAAAAATTCAAGTGCCCATAGCAGTGTGGGTTCATTTCTGGGTCTTCAATTCTGTTCCATTGGTCTATTTGTCTGTCTCTGTACCAATACCATGCAGTTTATACTATTGCTCTGTACTTGAGTTCAGGGACAAATGATTCACTGAATACTTTTAGTATCCTGGGTTTTGTTATTAGATGAATTTGCAAATTGTTCTGTACAACTCTTTGAAGAATTGGATTGGCTATTTTGATGCAGGTATTGCATTGAACTGTAGATCCCTTTTGTAAATAAGCCATTTTACTATATTAATCCACTGCAAATCCACATGACAGAATCTTTCCATCTTCTGAGGTCTTCTTCAATTTCTTTCTTAATTAATCTTGAAGTTCTTATTGTGAATCTTCTAACGCTTGGTTAAAAAATCCACCGAGGTACTTTTATATTTATTTGGGTCTATTATGGAAGTGCATCGTTTTAATTTCTTGTATAAGCATTTCTCACTGGCAGGAAAGGCTACTGATTTATTTAGATTAAATTTATGCCTTTTAACAAAAGTTGTTATCAACTTCAGTAGTTCTCTGAGTGGAACTTTTGGGATCCAAATGTACATCAATCATCTACAAATAGTGATATTTTGACCTATTCTTTCAAATCTATATCCTTTGTTGTGGCTATACCAACAGAACACAAGAACTATATTTAAATGGAAAGTGGGCCTTGTCTAATCTGATTTTTGGGATTCGCTAAGTTCTTTTAATGTTAACCATTTAACAGCAATGGCTTTACTATAATATGAGCCTTGATTCCTATTCTTTCCAGGACTTTATCATAGAAGGGTGTTGGTCAAACGCTAACACAGCATCTAATGAAAGGATCATATGGTTTTGTTCTTTCAGTTTGTTTATATAATGGATCACGTTGATGGTTTTCCGTATATTAAACCATCCCTGCATGCCCTGAGAAGAGCTACTTGATCATGGTGGATGATCACTGATATTAATAACTTGGATTCGAGTTCGCCAAATTTTGTTGATATTTTGCGTCGACGTTCACAAGGAATTGGTCAGAAGTTCTCTTCAACATTTGTGTCTTCTAG